>NW_021635636.1:0-97031 GCF_004799145.2 Neltuma alba | reverse complement strand
TTCTCTTCAAATTTTCTCTCCATATATGGAGAGATTTGGGAAGGAAAACAAGATTTTCATAACTACCCCTACCATCTCTTGCTTTCCATATTTATTTCTTTTATTATATTTAAAAATTTATTCATTTTTTATTTTTTTAAAAATCTCAAAATAATTTTTTATTAAATAATTTGGCTTTAAAATATAATAATCTGAAAATAATATCAATCAAATAACTTGATTTTAATCATTTGATGATGCCAATGTTAGTATAATCTTTCTATCACAATATTTAATTTAATTTAATTTAAATATGAATATATTTAATAAGGACATTTTAGTCATTTGATATTTTTAATTTCTTTCCTTTCTATTTTCTCTCATCTATCCAAGCAAGAGGGTGATAACATTTTCCCTCTAGTTTTTCTTTCTCCCTATTTTCTTTCTCCCATTTTCTTCCTCCTAACTTTTCTTCCCATACAAGCAGAGCATAAAGGTAGTGCTAGCAATTTGTTTCCCTCGGGTTGGGTCAAGGAATATCCAATGCAATTTTATCACGGACCGACACATTTTATATTGCTATGGCCCCTTGTACCAACACACACACACACACCCACCCACACACACACACACCTGCTATGGCCACTGTAAATTTTGTTTATTGTTTTACTTTTTAAAAATAATTTAGCTATAAAAAATATTTTTCCAGTGAAAGTAATATTTTTTTGCAAAAAGATAGAGTAAGTGGAGGGAAAATTTTCTCCTTTCTATTGTATTAAATAAAATGAGAGGAGCAGCAGAACTCCTCCGTTTTAAATCCCTTTCAATCAAAAGCGAGAGGATTTTTCTACCATAAATTACAAATTGGTGATAATTATGGAGATTAAAAATTCAACTTTCCTCACTAGTTATTTTATTATGAAGGTGTGAAATATATGGGTTCTTCCTACAATAATGGCTCGTTGGTGAAAGAATTTTTGCTAAAGGGAAGAAACAACTCAGCTTCTGGTCTTAGGGACCAAAAATATTGTTCCATATATCAAAAATCTTTAGGCAGAATCCAACGAAGTCAAATTTTAGGGACTAAAACTATTAATTTCAAATTTCAAGAACCAAATGAGGTCAAATTTCAGGAGACGTAAATCATTGGTTTCAAATTTTAAAGATAATAAATAAAATGAGATCAAATTTTATAGACTAAAGATGATATTAACTTTTTTTTTAAATTTAAGTATTTGACTAACTGGATATTCACTCTTGGGTGGGTCCTTGTATCATCATCCATGGATCCGGGCCTGTATGTGCGCTACTCCTAGATTTGGGCTTCCATTATCTTCATAGTCAGCTAGGCCGGCCCACTTAAATGATTGGATAGAATGTGAAGACCTTTTTTTCTTTTTTTTGCCCTTTTCAATAGAAAAAGAAAAGCATTGTACCCCCAAAAAAAGAGAAAGCATGAGGAGATCGGTTGGCCTTGGTTCTAACGGAAGGAGTTTTATCCGTTTAATTGTACAGATACAAAATTTCATTGTATAGAACTGCTTCATGCAAATAGTCCACCTACAGTTCAATTTAGTGTCAATTAGAATATATGTCTACATTTATTATTCAATAGTGTCTCAAACAGTATTGTTTCTAATAAGAGGATATTTATATCTAACAAAAAAATAGTTTAATTATATACTATCCAAACGAATTAAACTATTAAGTTATTCAACTAATCACAATGTATATAATCTATCATCAAACCTAGGTAAACTATGTATACAGGAACTAATCAAGACTAACTTTTTTTATCACAAGTCCATAAACATAAATTGTGCCAAAAGTTTCCAATAACATTAATATCCTGATTTGCATATGGTTCTAAGTTTTCAAATATTTGCAAATTTGAATCAAATGAATACAATGTAATTACCTACCTCAAAAAGCAACAATTAAACTCAAAATATTCAAACAAGCATGAGAAAACTAATTAATATCGTTGGGATAAAATATCTAATTACCTAATCTAATTTCTCAATACAACTAGTTTGAATAATTTTATACATGTAGCAGAGAAAACACAATAGTGAAAGTAAACAAAAACGTATTTAAAGTATAATGATTTGATAGACATAGCTATTTCAGTTTCATGCCTCTTTTATGCATTTCATCCATTATAAAAGTAGGTTGAAACCCTCCTATCATCAATTAAACATCATTCATCCAAAAAAAGGATGTGCAAGTTGTTAATATTGCTTTATAATTTCCATTAATTAAATTTTACTTTTTTTTGATGTTACATTAATTAAATTTTACGAGAGTGAAAATTTTACAATAATACGAAAAGAATATAAATACTTGTTTCATTCAAAGTTTTGATTAGTGTGCATTTTTTAAAGATTCAATTCACTCTTCATGTAAAACTAAATCATGAGAATCAAAAAATTAAATTAAAAATACTACTTTCGATCCTTAATACTACCTTGGGTCCTTAATATAAAAGTTTATTTGACTTTTTTTTGTCCTAAATATATGACCCTAATTCATTTTGTCTGTCATATTTATTTATTTTTTCCTAAGGTAGTTCTTGCAATAATAGTAGTTCTAATCAATACACTTGATTAATAAGAATATTTTAAGAAAGACAATATCTATTTATTACAAATAACTAGCTTAACTAGTTTCCTTAATTTATTCAAATTAGTCAACTAGCTCTTATATTAAGGATCGAAGTTAGTATAAGATTCGATTGACTGATTTGGAAAGATTAAGAAAACTAAAAATTACTTTAAAATATTTATATTTATCATTTTTTTAAAACTAATTTGCTTAACTTATAGGCTGATATATAATCTAATAATATATATAAGTATTTCAGAAAGATCATGTAAGATATAATATAATGTAGTAATTTTTTTTAGCTTTATTAATCTATTCAAATTAGTCAACTGAGTTTTATATTAAGGACCGAAAGTAATATATAGTAACACAAATGAATGCTCCCCATGTATGCCAAATAACAACTTATATATAAATATAAAATATATATATATATTTATATATATAAGAGCACCATACCAACTCCAACTGATCATTATTCTTTAATCTTTATCAATCATTTTATATGGCTCTAATAGTTAAGAGGCTAATAGTTCGACTGATTATTCTGATAGTTATTAAATTCATATAAACGTGTAAATTCCTTTCTTCTATACCCAGATATTGTAGCTTTTATTTGAAAATTAACATGACTAATTTGGCTAAGTTAATGTAATGTAAAACTCAATTGACCTAATCCATTTTTGGCGATAAACTATGATCTGTCAATTAAGATAAGTGCCCCCTTCCTGTTAAAAAAAATTTTTAGAATTCTTAATTTGGAGCAATCATGCTAGCGTGTCTTGTCTGGGTTCATTTCAGTATTCCTACTCCAAATTAAGAAAATTTGAGCTTCTCTTGATTGTTATTAATGTTTTACAATTTGAGGCTTCATTAATAGCTTTTCCTGTAACCTTATCCTAGTGAAAGAACAAATCAATGAGATTTTGCATTTAGTGATTAAAATAGTGAAAAGTCCGATGCTTTTGTTTTGTTCGTTAGAGTCTCCATGGCAAGTTGCTTTTCAAGGCCAAATGTTTGAATCGGGAAAAAGAAGAAGCTAATTTTAAGATTCTGAAATCCCTATTAGGGGACAGAGAAGAATCTAGATTTCATTCCTTCAACAGTGTTACCAACTTTTGGTCCAAAAAAGAAAAAAACAGTGTTACCAACTTCACAAAGGGAGAAAATGCTGCAAACCAAAAAAATAAGAGAAAAAAATCCTTTATATTCCAGACTGCTCTTTTTTCTTTGTATGTGCCATCCCTCCTTTATCTTTATATTATTAGTTTATTATTGTGTTTTACATTATTAAGCAACATTTTTCTTTTTCATCCTCCAGCATCAGTAATTTGAAGGAAGAACTTTTTTTCCCCCAATAAAATAAGACAAATATATTTTTTAAAAAAAATCAATTATGCAATACGAATGTTTTATCTACCAACTCTCCCTCACTATATTAAGAATGTTTCAGGGACAAGTTACAAATCTAAAACCTAATAAATAATGCAACTTATTATGAACCTTATATTTCATAAGACTATAGTATGTGTGATAAACGAGATAAATATTAACTTAGAGAGTAGTCTATGACTTACTGAAAAGGAAATTTTGAAGAATTGAAAAAATTAGACAGATAATTGTGAATAAAAGAGAAAAAAGACGATCGAAGACAGAGGTGCGAGGCCATAGGAAATTAAAGGCCGGATTTATTGTGTGTGTAGATTAATTAGATGAACAATCCTCATAGAGATTTTCAAAAATATCTGTATTATTTATGATTTGCATGAATTTCAAATTTTACTTTGTTGATCGATATTGGTATTAGTATTTATATATCTTGCATAAAAAAGTGTTTATATATCCCCTCCGGTCCATTTTGTAATAGCCTGATAACTAAATTATGCAGTTTAAAAAAATAGTTAAAATTATTTAAAAGTAATAAATAGCTAAGAAATGAAATTTTTTTTCCAAGCATAACCTTATTTATAAGGAGCAAGTAAGAGGAAAAAAATATGAAAGATATAAAATTAACTATGGGCAAAAATGATAAAAACATGTTAAATATTCAGATAGCCACAAGTATGATCTTATAAAAAGGATTAAGAAAAATTACAGATTCTTATAAAAGAGATAGAAAGGAGCATCCAATATGGGGATCACACAGAAAATAGGGTCAACAGATTTGTTATGGAAAACCACCGGTCGTCACGATAAGGACTTTTGTTTGAAATGACATTTCTTGGACGCAATTTGATGAAAAAGAAATCATTAATTGTTGAATCATATGTAATTGTGTTGATCCATATCTGATTGTTTGTGATCTAGAGATCTCCACTAGCAATATTACTACATTCAATTAATTTATTAATTATAGGGAAAATTAGTGAAAACTTCCTTTTTTAAAAAATTTTATTAATAAGAAGTACCTAAAATTTGCAAAATATATAAAATAATATTTCAAATTACTGATACTTTATGTATGTTAAAATTAACAAATTCAGACTTTTCTAACCAATAAAATTTTTAAATATGGAGATTTCACCTATTTATTTTATTATATGGGTAGATTTTGGATGGCTCCACACGGTGGCAATAATAATAAATAATTAAAAAAATAATTAAAAGCAGAGAGAGCACACTGGTTCCGAAAACCCTCGATATTGATCCATCGGCTGAATCAGGTTTTGGTGGACCCCATCATAGAGGAATCCCGTGACTCGTTTCACTATTATTAATTATATTAATTAATTAGTGATAATCACAAATGATTGTGATCACATTATAGAAAATTATCTGAGCCCAGGATTTTATTTGCTACAGTAAATATAAGTTCTTGATCGATGGCAAGTACCAATGCACGTGGAACTCTTGGGTCTGTGTAATTTCACTGACTCACTTGGAATTGCTTGTTTCAGTAATTTTGCGTGAAAGTACATTTTCATTCATGTCTATTCATTTTAATTCAATCTCTGAGAGAGATTTGCTTTTGTCGTTAATTACCCGAATATCAATCTTCTCTTAATTACACAACACAACACATATTAAGATGATGCGAATGAATTAACAATATATATATATTAACCATCAGCAAACACAGCACAAAAGCAATTAAGATGATATTGGAGAGGGAAATAAACAATAGATTAGTTCCCAGCAAATAGACTAAAGGATTAACTATATGGAAGAGAGTTTTTGTTTTCTTCGAATCGTCTTGTTGGGAACTATTCCCAGCTCCAATCTTAAATACTAGCTAATACAAGAACTAGTAGATGAATCTGTTTTAATCCTAAATACTACCTCCGGTCCTTAATATAAGACCCCGTTTGACTTTTAGTTTGGTCCTAATTATAAGACCCCAATCCATTTTGTCTATCATATTTATGCATTTTTTCCCAAGATAATCTTTCTAATAATGATAGTTCTAACCAATACACTTAAGTAGCAAGGATATTTTAGGAATGACAATACTTATTTGTTACAAATAACTAACTTAACTTACTTCCTTAATCTCCTCAAATTAGTCAACTGGGTCTTATAATTAGGACCGGAGGTAGTATAACACTACTTCTGATCATAGATATAAAATTTAGTTTGGGTGCATAATTTGCATTACAAACTATAACTTATATTTGAGACCGAAGGTAGTATATCAATTTATTGTCTCTCCTAAGCAGAATATTTAGGACCGAAGGTAGTATATGTTATATCTAGGATAGAAAGTAGTATATGTTATAATTTTTCCTCAAACTCTCTCCCTTTTGATAACACATATTATGTGATTAATAGGTAGTTTTCAATACAAATGAATAAAAAGAATACTTTAGAGAAACTAACAAATTTTTTCTACAAATAACTTAACTAATTTTCTTAATTTTTAAAAACTAATTATCTAACTCTTTCATTTAGAATTGGAAGAAGTATGCATCCAACCAAAGGATTCAATAATATTACCCTACCTCATTTCATCTTCTTTAGCAGCAAATTCAGACCCATGAGCTTTAATAATGATTCGATCATACCAACCACCAAACCTATGGTTGGATAGGAAGAAAATTACATACGAAAGAATGCTAGAACGGAGAACTCCCTAAAATAATAAAATTTTTGCTATTTTTAGAAGTCTTCCTTCCTAGTAGTCCCTATCTCCAATCTTGCTCTCATTTTTTTCCTCCGTCAAAACATACCCCAAAAATCATTTCCAACTAAAGTTGAATAATCATTTACAAAAAATTTATGAACACCGCACACGTACTCACAAATTCACACGAGAGAAATCATTATTTTCGTAGATGCTATGGTGGAGGGGCCAAATGTCAAACTAACACTAAATTGTGTCCTGTTCCAAAGGAGGCTTCCGTGTCCTGTCACTATAAGTGCTTTCTTTTCCCTTTGACAAATAAAGTATAGCACCGCCCCTTGGTTGTAGAAAGTTAAAGAGACACCATCAACAAATTGTTCATATTTTCCAAAGGCACACAAGTTTGAATAATTTCATTATCAATAATATGTATAAATAATTTGTAATAGCTAGACAGAAATTTAGATCGAATTTAATAATTTGAGTTGTATTGACTCTTAAGCAAGAAACTAGGGACACGCAGTACACAAACCCACATGCAAAAGTTTTTTTTTTTTTTTGGGGGCGGGGAACCAGAAGTGTGTAATAATTCCATTTAATTTAAGTTTTCCAGTGGAATCGAATATGGATTGCTATCGGCAATTGTAAAATTTGAATGGATCCACAGATCGATGTGGCAATATGTCAGTCGCTCTCTCATAAACATTCAAAATTCTGCCAAATTATGAGCTTCCCTGTGCCAGCTAAAAGTTCCCAAGTTCACACATGGTTCCTTTATTAATTTGCTCATCTTGATGCCCTAATTTTCTGGCTCAAGTTTTTTTAATATTATTCTCCACGTCAGATCCTCACTATATAAACCCTACCATTGCTTCGAATAACTCCATCCCCACAAACAGTCTTCTTCTTATAGCACTTATTGCGACTAAACTCTTTAGTGCTTAGCTTCTTCTTCTTCAATGGCTTCTAAAACTTCCTCTTTTGCTCTTTTCCTTGTTCTCAACCTCCTCTTCTTTTCACTTGTCACGGCATGTGGCTCATGCGGGGGCTACCCTAACCCGAAGCCGAACCCAAGGCCCCGGCCAAACCCGAACCCCAAACCTAGCCCGTCCGGAAGTGGTACATGCCCTCGTGATGCCCTAAAACTAGGGGTATGTGCTAATGTTCTGAACGGTTTGCTTAACGTGACCCTTGGACAACCACCAGTGACCCCTTGTTGCTCTTTGCTTAATGGACTTGTTGACCTTGAAGCTGCCGTATGCCTTTGCACTGCCCTCAAAGCTAACATTTTGGGCATTAACCTCAACCTTCCTATCTCTCTCAGCTTGCTTCTCAATGTCTGCTCTCGCAAAGTTCCTCGTGGCTTCCAGTGTGCCTGATAAGTATACACAAAATTAGCTTCTTCTTTTTCTTTCTTCGATGATGATGTGGCCTTTCTCAATCGGTTTTTCGACTTTACATTTTCTAGTCTAAACCATATGAAGATGATGACGACGACTTTATGTATCTTGGATTATTGTTGTTGTTGTTATAAACACCTCGTTTAATTTGTGGTTTCTCTGTCATTTGTGTGCATGGGACTATGGTGAATAATCTCCCCATATTTACTACTCGGGTAAATTTGTAAGGGGGGAAGAAAAGAGACATGAAAGTTTATAGTTGTGATGATCACAGATTCTTCTCTTATAATTTGTTCTTCATTTTTAATTTGCAGCGCAACAATATTATATCTGTTCAAGTGTTTTATTTTATTCAGTATTCACCTGGGCAGATTGTGCTCTTCTCCTGCCTTCCAGCCCAGCATGAATAAAATCAACAAAGGAACTATTTATTTTCTCCTTAAAAAAAAATTACAATGAGGTCCGAAGAAAGAAAAATAATTACAAAACAAATATCAAAAGTTGTTATTTCTTACTTTAAAACTTATCATTAGAGACTGCTTAGATTGTTATTGGGACTTTTTACTAATTATTTTTCTTTTTTGAAACCTTATTGTAATTCTCCAAAAACCAAAACAAAAAAGCACAAAAATTAAGAACCAGCTCGTAGCAAGCTGGCCCTCGGTAAAATTTTGTCACGACATTCAGTATGATTAATATTACAAAAAAAAAAAAAAACCAAAGCCTGTTACGACCTGTAACAATAAGGGTCATATGCATGTACATACACATACATAGATACATACATACATATGTAATAGCAACTTTTCCCTTATTAATCGATCTTAGCCACCAGATCACTCATACTTGCGTACTATATTTGTGCTCTTAAATAATGATTCGATTGGTTACATACAATAATAATTTGATAAGGAAAAAGAATCAAATTGAGAAAGGATACATAGTTTTCGCACACACAAACATATGGTCTTCAACTTAGTTTTCTTCCTCTCATAAAGTGTATGATTAGGGCATACCTGCAATTAGGTTGTTATTAGGATTTTTAAGTAATTAGTTTCCTTCCTTGAAACCTCATTGTAATTCTCCAAAAACCAAGAAAGAAAGCACAAAAATCAAGAACCAGCTAGTAGCAAGCTAGCCCTCGGTAAAATTTTGTCAGGACATTCAGTATGTTTAATATTGCAACAAAAAAAAAAAAGCCCAGAGCCTGTTACGACCTGTAACAATAAGGGTCATGTACATAGATACGTACATACATATGTAATAGCATCTTTTCCCCTATTAATCGATCTTAGCCAACAGATCACTCATACTTGCGTACTATATTTGTTTTCTTAACAAATGATTCGATTGGTTAGATACAATAGTAATTCGATAAGGAAAAATAATCAAATTGAGAAAGGATACATAGTTTACACACACACACACGCATACACACACACACACACGGTCTTCAACTTGGTTTTCTTCCTTTCATAAAGTGTATGATTAGAGCATGCCTGTAACAATCATGACGTAGCATGTCGTTTTGTTTTTGGAACATTACATATATAAGACACTAGGAATCGATCCTACTTTTTATTTGTGTTGTCTGAAGAGGGAATATATTGATTAATATATACATATACATATATATATTGATTGAAGTTTGTTTGTGGGAACCTTTGGTTCTTTTGGGCAATATTACTGTTGATCTATCCCGTGAGCTGGGACGAACAAACATGCTTTTGTCACGATTGAAAAGGATAGAATAAAAGAATGTGTTGTGCACTTTCATGTGAAAATCTTTACAAAAGATTAAGATTTTCCATGTTCTCTGAATATCACATCTTTCATAAGAAATTAATATATTTACACTATTGGTATCATATCAAGTTTGAAAACTTTTGCACTTTGTCTAAATTCATGAACGATATCTAATATAGTGATGTGTTTTTCTGGTTCACTAGTGCCAAACACAAATTCAACTACGTGATTATTTCACATCATTTATTTGAAGAACACAAGTGGTAATATATATGACATATTTTCACCTTTGTTTTAAATAAATTCATTTTCGGGGCCAATTGCCTACTAGCTGTCACCGTAATAGCTATTTTCCGCTACTCCTATTTCTACCACATCTCATTTGTAGTAGCGGAAATGCATTTTTAACTTACACCAAACATAATACTTAGTAGTAGTGGTTAATACAACAATTATCTAATATCCAATACTGTATTAAATCATATTCATATCTTAACAAAATCTTTTCATTTGCAATATTTGAACTCTTAATTAACCTTATTTTAAAGGACTCAAGTTCTTTTCACTCAATCTACTCATCATTCACACATAATAACAACATTTTAAGGTTGCCTAAAAATTATAAAGCTACAATAGTACCTATATATACACACACAACATAGAATATTATCATTTACCTGGTTGTGCTAAGGTGGGGTGGTCTTAGTAACTAACCAATGAGCTGTACATAAGGGTGGGGGCTATTAAAAGTCTCCTCACAATCATTTATAAATAGCTTCTATTAGAAATTTACCTCTTCTCATGTATCTGGAAAATGATAATATAAACAATAACCATTATAATACAAGCTTGAATCTTTGGTAATATATTTGATGCATGTATATTTATAAGAGAAGATCTTTGATTTGAAAGAAATAATGAAATAACTAGTAAATTAAACCGACAATTTGTGACGTGCTTGAAGACTTTGTCACTTCTTAGGTTCATTGATCTCAAAATATTCTCATAGCTATAAGAGTTAGGGTTTTGTTTAGCCGATTCAGCATGTACGAAGTCACAACGTGCCGGTGAATTTTTTCCTTTTTAAATAAAACTGAACACTTCAATATTCACAATGAAACATGAACAAGATAAAGCTCAAACAAAATGAGAGAAAAGAACCTAAAATTATCTTACTTCATTTGTCACCTATTGAATGAAAAGTGGAGAATATGATGATCAAAAGTAAAAAAAAAATTAGAAATTAAATGTCCCTTCCTGGTTATATATATATATATATATATATATATATATATAGTTAGCACTTAGCAGGATTATTACATTTTCTAAAAACAAAATCGATAAAAAAAAAAACAGAGAATCTAATTTCTATGGGAAATATTTATATAGTATTGTCAATGATATCTTGATAAGGGTGGTTATTAGTTTGATTTTCTTAAGAAGGTTGATCCTTTCAGCACAATTATCGCTATGTGCCTCCATTTTCCTAATCCCCAGATTCCAACACAGTGACCATTGGCAATTTCAATTAAGCACCTCAAAGTATTTCTCTTTTGAGATTTGTGGGGGGCAAAAAAAACAAAGAAAGAGAAATGACCCACACGATCTCACTCGTTCACTTGCGTAAAACCTTTTTAAAAACACTTCTATTCAAAAAAATATATTCTTCTAAATAAATGTAGGTATAGAACGTATTATGTGTTTTTAAACTTTTGTTGACTACTTATTTCCTCTGTTTTTAAATTCTTAATAAGAAAAATTATACTCCCCTTTCTTATTAAATGTAATGCTTGTTTTATAGTATAAATTACCCCACAAAATGAGTTTTATATTTAGAATTGGAGTATTAAAAAAACCACTTTTAAAATCATACTCCATGATATATACAGCTTTGATTCTCCGAATTCGATCATTTTGACTAAAGAAAAAATTAGATGGTCCTTGTTTACAAAAACTTATGCCAACCCGTGAACCTTATTTTGTCACATCTGATGTCACCTTCTCATAAGACGATCACAAACAAACACAAGCGTAACAGTTAAGTTGCCTGTGTGTCATCAATCTGTCGGTCCATCAAACATTAATTAATTATAATCAATCTGCGCGTGATAATGCTTGATTTTGCTTTACAAGCATCGAGAATCTTTTCAAACCAGAAATTAAAATACTCAATAAATAGACATATTGATTTATTAATTCCCTTATTATGTTAATTACATGCATGTGTCTAGATGGTTCTCTAAGGTAATATATAGCTATTTATTTTTATAGTTTTGTTGCTATTTTCAAACTTTTATTACGATTTGTGATCATGAAATTTTTATTAAACATACTCATTAAGAAATTAAAACTAAAAATACATGCACTTGATCTCACTGATTTTCACCGAATTAACCCATTACTCACTGAATCCAAATCCTATTTCATCATATATTAATATAACCCCACAAATTCTTCTACAGAAACACTAGATCAAGAGATTTTATTTTTAAAAATAATATTAAATATTAACCATCAACAATTTTATAACCTGATGTCGAATTTCTACGGTAATACTAAGAACAAAATACTGTTCAGATGATAACATGTTTCATGTCATGAGCTAATTATATATATTGGTAATATTTTTTTTATATATATAGGAACAGTATACATTACAACTTAAACGGCCCTCACACAACAAAACTATAACCCTAAAATAATCTACTCAAACTTAGCTAGATAGAAACACACAAATTTACACACACACACACAATCGGATCGACCGTCAACATACCTAATAACATAAAAGCAAAGAGAGGTCATTTCTTTTGGATCTGTGAGAGCTAGCTAGCTTCCAGCTCTCAACTATCAAATCATATTTTTATATTATGTGTAATATATAGTGAAATATACTATATTAAGCATAAAATTTTGAAATGATTCAACAGTTGAGAGCTAGTTGTAGTTCTTCAGTTTGCTTACCCATAAAGTTTATAAAGGTGGACAAACAAAACCAGGAGGAGGGGTCAAGCCACAAGTAGCCAGGACTTGAAGAGCAAGAGGGACGAAAATGTTGAGATTCAGAAGCTTAAGTCTGATCACAGTGCAAAGACATATGGCTGCTTCAAGCTCAAGCAATCCTTGGATCACTGGGCAGCATATATGTTCGATAGGGTTCCCTATTCCCACATGCACAAGTCCTGAAAGCACATCCAAACACAGCCCTAGCTTTAGGGCATCGATGGGACACCTCGCTTGAGGAGGACTAGGAACCCAGTACGGCGGAGGAGGTACAGTTGGTGGTGGGTTTATTATAACCGGCGGCGAAGGTGCAACTGGCGGTGGGTTTATTATAACAGGCGGCGAAGGTGCGACTGGTGGTGGCTTTATTATAACCGGCGGGTAAGGTGCGACTGGTGGTGGCTTTATTATAACTGGCGGGGATACCGGTGGCGGTGTGACTATGATCGGCGGGACGGTAACTGGCGGCGGCTTTGGAGGCGATTTCTTGTGCCCGCCGTGACGAGGTGGTTTCTGGCATTTGGGGTGACAATGCCAGTGGCAATAAGGATCATCACGACAAGCACATGTTAGTGGTGGAAGAGAACTCAAAGCTAAGATCATGAAGATGAACAAGAGGGCTGTGGTTGTTGAAGAAGACATTATGACTTCGGAGTTTGGATCCGAAAACTCTTGTAGGATTTTGTTGTCCTTGTTATAGTTGCAAGTGTTATATATATAAAAAGAAGAGAAAGATTAATTAGCCAAGACTGGTAATGCATTTAGGCATTATAAGAAAAACTTATTAGGGCTTTATATCTAATCTAGTAACACATAGCAACATAGTAAAACATCATTAAACTTGGTATGGATAACGATAGATAGACAGAGAGATAATTGAAAAGTTTGGATTTTTGTTGATGCTTGTGTGAATTCGAGAGACACTCGATCATCCGTGACTAGCTCAGTACAATCCGTGAAGGAGTTTCGATTAGTTCTGATGAAACCAGAATTACAGTTGTCACTGAGAAATGCAAGCCACTACTGTGTACATTATCTCTTTGTTTTCTTCTCTTTTATTACAATATTCGAATTCCTTTTGAGAAATTTAGGTCGGGTCTTCTTTTGCAACTACATTAAAATAAATCGACCTCGGTGTCAGAATTCTGAACTGTGTTTAGAGCACCGATCACAAGTAGTTATCATTAGGTTTGCAAAATTTGGAAACCCATAATGTTGCTTCAAAAGGTAAATTAGTTATAATTGCCACGTCGGCATGCGTTGTACATTGCCAGAATGAAGAAGTTCAGAGCCATTTCATGGTTTTGCCAAAGAGATGATTCATTGCAGCAACTTTGGGCACGTGGTGGTAGCTTCTCATGCAGATCTCTTGCGAATGACACGTAGTCTCATAGTGATATATCATTGTTGGATTATTGAACTGTCCATTTTACTCTTATTTAATTAAGGTAATATTGCTTATTATTGACTTATGGTGGGATAAATTTTGAATTTTTTTGGGGCCAAAGAATTGACTTTTTAATGCTTGTTTGGAATGGTGTTATAACTACTCAAAAGCATTTTTTTAATCATAATTTACAAAATATAAGATAATTATGTTAGAAAATTTTTGTCTCATCTTATATAAACATATTTATAAACATTCAATATAAGTAGCCCCAAACAAACCCTTAATTAGTAGAATAATGTATAAGTAGGTTTGGTACTTTAAATTTTTATTGAGTTTCATTTTTGTTCCTTCAATTTATAAAGTATATTTTTAATCATCAATCTTAATACACCATACTAATTTAATAAATTTAAATGATGAATTTGCAATTGAATGCTAACAAATCATACTTAAATTTTAAAATATAAAATGATTATATTAAAGAATTAAAATTTTGGAACATGATTTTGTTAGTATTTAATTAGAAATCAAGTCACCATTTAAATTTGTTGAATCAATATTTTTTTTGTTAAATTAGACTAATAATATTGAAATAAAAAAAATACTTTTTATAAACTTGAAGAACTAAATTAAACTCGAACTAACGTATATGTTAGCGTTTTTTTTTGGGCGAAATGTTAGCCTCTTTTTTAAGTTCTGAAAGGTGTTTCCAATGGTGAGGAGTACTAGAAATACTTTTCTAAGGTGATTATCTTATTTTTAGATATATTTATAAGTATACATTTTAATTTTAAATAATATATATGCCACTATAATATAATATATAAAAATGAAAGAATTAAAGACAGGTCTTGGATAGTAAAATGAATTGTTTTCTTAGTTTTTTTACAAAAAAAATTGGAAACAAAAATTTATCACTGGAGACAATGAGTCCTCAACTCCTCATATTTAGAATCAAATCAAAATCCTCAAATTTTCCCACCAAAAAAAATATGTGAATAAGCCAAGTGCTACATTTCTTTGCGAGCTCAGTTAATATTCCATCTGATAATCTGTTCTATATTCCTTGTTGTTAGAGAGGCAAAGACAGAACAAAGTTGGAAATAATGTAACTGAACAGCATTCACTACAAAAAAAATTGACTTTCAGTGACAAAAGTCGCCACTAAAAGTCAAAAAGTCACTGCTGAGATAGCCAAGTTGTTACCGTAACAACTGTCGTTGAAACTTATTAGCGGTGATAAAAAGAACCACCGCTGCAAGTATAGTTTTAGTGGTGACAAAAGTTACCGCTGAAAGCTATTATATTAAATATTGTTAAATAATAATATTATTAAATATTTATATTTAATTTTTATATTTGATTAAAATATTTATTTATAATATCCATTTTGTATAAAAAAATATAATTCATACATTATTATTTCTTTTATTTTTTATTTCTAATTATTTAAGCTATTATATTATTTATTTTAATATTTATATTTACAATTATGAAATATGAAAATAGTATATAAAAATAATAATAAAATTTAATTATAAATTTTATCATGATTATTTAACTCACACACATATAATTATAATATCTCACTTTCATACACACACTCATTCCTTTCTCCTTCCCTTTCTCTTACTCTCTCACACACACATCATATTATCTCCCTAACCCTCTCTTTCTCTCTCTCTAACATAACAACATGTAAAAATATTTTATTTTATCATAACAAATCATATTAATGAACAAAATTATTGTCTAAATATTATATTTTTTATAAAAAAAGTTAAAATAATAATAAAAAGTTAAAATAGACTTTTAGTGGTGACTTTTTGTCACTGCTAAAACTACTACCTTTTTAATTTTTTTTATAGAAAAATCATATTTAGAAATGTTACCGCTAAAATTACCTTTTAGCAGTGACATTTGTAAATATGATTTTTCTATAAAAAAATTAAAATAATAATAAAAAGTTAAAATAAATTTTTAGCGGTGACAAAAACTATCTTTTAGTTGCGATAAAAAATGCTACCGCTAAAAGGTGCTTTCAGTGGCGACATATTGAGTTGCTATTAAAAGTTTTTTTTATTGTCGCCACTAAAAGTCCCTTTCAATGGTAATATTAAGAGTCGCCGTTGAAAGTCTCATTTTTAAAAATTGACTTTCAATGATGACTCTAAAAAATGACTGTTGAAAGTATGACTTTCAGTCGCGATATTAAGAGTCGTCGCTGAAAGTCGTCACTGAAAGTCATTTTTTTAGTAGTGATTGTCAACAATTATTGAGATGAATTGTGAGCAAGCAAACAGTGTTATAAAAAGTCCTATATTCAAATAAGAAAGGGAAAAAGGTATGAAGAAGAAATTATATTACCGCAAACCTAGCTTCTCAGTCTGACTAAGAAGAAAAAAATACTAAAAAATGTCTATGATGTTTTACACTTTCAAATAAAAAACTATAAAAACGTGGTCCGATCGAGTACGCACGAAGATTGCAAGGCAGTCAACTTAAGAAAAGGACTAAACGCTGAGTCATGGAGCTGTAATAAATCTGCAGTTCAGAGTCGGCTAATCAATTGACTGATTGATTAATAATCATATAAAAGTTTATGGATTTTCCCTTAATTTCCCCTAATTACAACTTCATTAACAGAAAGCTCGTTGTTAATAAATTTTCCACCTTTTCGCTCCCCCCTTGCTTCCCATAATTTTGTCCATTTATTACCTACATGCTCTTTTGCCAAAAGTCTAGAACGTGTTGATTAATTCCACTTACTAGTATTAATACTAACTAACTATTTTATCCCTGCGCGAAATGCACATAAACGCAGAGCAATATCATAGAAAATTAAAAATTAAAAAATTTGGCTAATAAAAAAATATTGCTGAAAGATTTAGAGAAAGTACTAGTACTACGGCTCCTTATAAATTTTAATTTTAATAATATTAATAGTTGATAATTATTTTACTAGTAAAGAAACATTAAGCTGTTTGGAATAGCTTATAAGTAACTTTTCAATCATGATTTATCAAATACGAGGTAAGTATGTGAGAGGAGATACCTCAATTTACATAAAACATATTTATAAGTGTTTTTAATTGCTATCCCAAACAAGCCCAACTCCTTCCTTTCATTTTTATTAAGGCCATCGTCTGATGTCTTCTTTTTAATTTTACCAAGAAAATTTTGGGGACTGTTTAGTTCTGATTTTCGATTGAACAGAAAGAACGAAGACCGGACGATTCAACAGTGATATGTAATTAGAACTTTGGTCCTTTATCATTCAAAAAGCAGCTTCGTCGGTGTAATCATTAATACCTTTTCATAAAAATGATAGGAAAGAAAAATATTAATTCATATATACATATAGAGAGAGAGGGAGGGGGGGTCACAGGTCACTAGAACACAAAAGTATAGACTTTTTATTGATGCAATTTAATTGTCACCAAGAATTCCAGAGATTACATAATGGAAGAAAATAACCAGGAGGAAGGTGAGGAGCCTTCCAACCATATCAAGAATGAAAAACAAAACAAGATTACAAAAATACCATTAATAAACTATAGAACTTGACGATGTAATCCAAAAGAAAGGAAAAGAAAAATCACAGTACAGTAGAGTAGTGAAGATACTGATACAGATCTGCTGAATTAGGCGCATTGAAAGCCCTTGGGAACGCCTTTGCCGCAGTAGTTGAGAATCAAGCTCAGGTTAATGGGAAGGTTAAGGTTGATACCTAAGACATTGGCCTTAAGGGCGGTGCAGAGGCACACGGCGGCTTCGAGGTCGGCGAGGCCCTGAATGAGGGAACAGCAAGGGGTCTTCGGCGGCTTGCCGAGCTGAACGTTGATGAGACCCAACACGTCGGCGCAGACACCTAACTTAAGGGCGTCTGTAGGGCAACTTGGCTGCTTTCCTGATGGTGATGGCTTTGATGGGCTCTTTGGTGAGTGTTTAGGAGGGCTTTTGTGATGATGTGGCGGCGGCGGGCACGGCACGTAGGTGGAGGTTACCGCCGTGAAGAAGAGGAGGTTGATGACACAGAGGACAAGGGCAGACTTGGAAGCCATATTTCACAAGATCGATGTTCTTCAAGTTTCTATGACTTGGATTTTTGTGATACTTGGCTTTTGATTGGTGCGAGGTCCTGTGAGATATGATAGGCCTTTTATAGGAGCGGATCCCCTTTTTTTCTTGAAAAAACTTGGGACCCACTACTTCTTTATTTCATCCAGAGCTTAAGTGAGTTGGATTGGAAACTCATCATACTAAGTTTAATGTCCCCCCCCCCCACTTCATCTCTAATGCAATTCGTCTAACAATGTGATAATTGAATAAGTTTTGCACATGGATGTGGATTTTTTTTCATAATCAAATTCTTAGACTTGTTTTATTATAACATTTATATTCAAAATCTTATCGTAACAAGGATAGATCTTATAAAAGCACTTAGAAATACATTTTACCTACGCTTATCTGTGATTGAAGCCTTCACATATACAACCATATATTCCTTGTCAATCAAATTAACTTTATGAATGGATTCTGACTATTATAAGTAAAGCAAATACGTGTTAAAAATTTTGGAGAATTACTTTCAGTCTTAGATAAAAATTTAATTACTAAAAAGTTTTAATAATAAGTACGTAGTAAAAATTTATTATCATTTTTCTAATTAAAACTTATCATTACATGCCCATTAGGTGTTCAAAAATGGACATTTTATCTTATTTTTAAAATTACACTGGTTTGAACACTATTTAATTAAATGTAAATTTACAGCATTAAATATAAACGACATGTACATAATGAGCTCTCATTTTGACCTTAGATTATAAGTGAATAAATAACATGATGAAAAGATAATAATAGATCAATAAAATATATAGGAGAGGAGAGTAGCATAGTCTTCTTTCAATTGTAGGGATCAAATTGAATTTTGAAATAAAATTAAATAAATTGCGCATTTAATCATTTTATAACTAAATAATTGATAACTGGTTGATAAGACGAAGTTCTCGTGAGCGCCCATTGGATGAAAATTGAAATCGTCATAACAAGCTGGCACCGCATAATGTAGCGAATTGTAATTCTTTCACCTATTATGTGTTATTTTATGATTTTTGGTCAAAGGTTATTTTATCACTTTATCCTTAAAACTAATTGAAAAAAGAAAATAGAAAGGGTTTTATATTGGGTTGTGGTGTAAATTTGTTCAAGAAATTTACATTCAGGAGCAATGGGCACCCAAAAGTTTTTTTAATGCAAATTGGTTTCGAAAATTTAAAATCATAACAATATTGTTTCATATTGTTAAAAAACTAACATTGTCCGTTAAAATATAAGATTGATTATTAATATTTTTAATGTTAGGAGGTTAAATTGCTATTATTTTAAATTTTTGGGCAAATTTGCACTCAAAAAAAATTTGGAGTGTCTAATACTTTTGAATAAAAACTTTTATAGACAAATTTGCATGTTAATCCTTATATCTCTTTTTTTTACCAGCAGAAAGGATTGTATCAGATCAGGATCCTTTGAAGTTTTAATATATGAAGCTCATGAATTTCAATGCAAAGTATCTACCTTACGTTAACGTTTTGTTATGCTGACTCCGATGCTAAATATACATCATAATTATCTCCTTCATATACACTAAAAAAATTGGCCAAATATATGCATACTAAAAATTAGTTAAAATTAATTTTTGCTCCAAATTTATTTTTTCAAATTTGCCCTTTATAATTAGTGTTTCTCTATAATTATTTGTTATTAGTATTCAAAATATGCATTTAATGATAGGGTAAAGGTGCAACTTTACCTCTAGTCTTATTTTTCATGTGCACCCAGCATGTCGATCTTTTTCATGGTATAACTTTGACCATGATCCTTTTTATTTTGGTGCACTTAAAAAATAAGATTAGAAGTAAAATTGTACCTGTAATATCCTAAAATAAAAACGCACATTTACCCTAAATGCATAATATTTAGGGGTATTTGTTAAAAATAGGCATTTAATAATATATAAATTAAATAACTTATTTTGAATATCAGATCTTTCTAATTCTAAAGCATGACTTATATCTAGAGAGAGAGAGAGAGGATTACAGGTATTGCAGATGAAAAACCCAATTCACGTACTTAAAGTGTGTTTATTTTATGTTGAAATTCAATTTCAAATAAATTTTAGACACTAAAATAAACTTGAATAGATATATCAAATGACAACGCAAAGATGACTTGATTCCTATTGTCTGTCGTCATCGAAAGATTAATGGTTCATCTTACTCTGTTTATTTGTATTATATACTCAGCACGAACTCGATGCATCTAATATTAAGGAAAGTGAATTATATATTGGTGAAACTCACAAGGGCTGCCTAATTCGTAGTCAATGTTAAGAGGTTTTTAATTTATATATTTTATTTTCAATGATTTTGTTTTGTGAAAGATAATAAATATGGAGAAGAGTTTTATATCTCATAAAATATAAAAAATTATTTTTGAGGGTATTACCAAAACCCCACTAATTGCAATGAAGCCTCGTGGTACCAAATTAATTAATATGGAAATTGAATCTCCTATTTCTATAAACGCTTTTTGTAAGGGAGACAAAGGTCATGTGTTATTTCTTGTACATGTGTGTGTGAGACAGTACCCCATATGCATATGATTTGTCAATTCCAAAATAGGCTGATTAATAATTAACAATGGTTCAATCCAAGAATGTTACTTGCATATGTTGGCAGTTAATTGTGACGATTCGAATGGCAAAGATCATAGACTTGATCATTTTTGAGGTTTTGTACAAGATGTGTTGAAGTTACTTTTATATGTGTGTGGATTAATACTATTATTAATTCCTGAAACTTGACCTCATTTTTTTTAATTCTTAAAATTTGATCTTGTTTTGATTTGCATAAAGATTTTTAGTTCCTGAAACAGTGTTTTCAATCAGACATAAGGTTTTGGGAATCAAAATCATTGATGGTTTAAAATTTCAGAAATGAAAATCAAAATGAGATTCAAGTTTTCGACTAAAAATCTCGACATTAACTCAAAATATATATATATATATATATATATATTCTAATGAGTGGGCAAACTCACTCTATCTTATTTTTCTGTATATTCTAGTAATGATGGAGTTGGGTGCTTGTGAAGAAGATGCAGAGAGGTCACTGACATGCATGTGAAAGTTGAAATAGTGACGACACATGCATTATTGTCTGTTAGCCTGAAATACAGAATCCGGAAACATAAATCGAAGGTGCTTTCATTAACAAGTTTACTCAAATTAGGTATACGAGAGAGTTGTCCACCCAGTGTGCTGCACTGTAACTGGTGTCCAGAGGGATCACATGGAAATGTTCTTCCAGATTGGTGATGGTATATGATCAAATTATATGCTAACTCCAATACTTAATATAAGACACAGTCGACCTAAAAAAATTACTAAATTACTTAATTATAACATATGTTACATGATTTATTTAAAATATTTATATGTATTATTAGATTATATATTAATTTATAAATGCACAGTGGCAAATAAAGTTAGAGAAAAACAATAAATAAAAATATTTTAAAGTAATTTAGTAACTTTATTAATCTTCTTAAATTAGTCAACTACTATTTCAGTCCTAAATATAAGAGATATTTAGGACCGGAGGAATATGTTTTATATTAAAAAACTGAAGGTAGTGTGTGTGTGTGTGTATTGCACTTCAACTCTCAAAAAAAGTTAGGTTGAAGCTCAATATAGGTTAATGATCCCATAAGCTAGTCTTGTATCAATCACCATGTTGTTAAAAAATTAATGAATAATCTTAAAGTTTTTCAATGCTACATACAGATCAGATTTGCTTACAGGGGTCAAAAGTAGAAGGATCAATCGATATATTCCTCCGGTCCTTAATACAAAGCATATTTAACTAATTTAATTCAATTAATAAAGTTAGCCAAGTTAGTTAATTATAAAAACTATGACATATTTTTTCTAAAACACTATAATCATCTTCTTTAATATCATCCCTCCTTCTCCTACTTAATTATGGTTGAGGAAATATCAATAGGAGTAATTTAAGAAAAATTGATAAATATGAAAAATAAGTCTTATATTTAGAACTGGGATCAACTAAATAATTAGGTCCTACATTAAGGACTAGGGGAATAGTTTATAAGTTAAATATATGGTTATATCAGGATGGATCTGAACACCGGCATACATGGTTACATAAATAAACACATGAGGATAATATATATAGGACCTTGGGTCTTGAAGTTTCTTATTTTTATCTTTGGTAAACAATATTCCAAGTTTTGTTTCCCTATATTAAAAATTTAGATGAGTTGAGTTTTGAGAATTCACCAAAACCAAAACATAAAACTCAAAAAATATTTATAAAGATATTAGCAAATCACTTGAAAATAAAGTCTTCAAATCAGTTGTGAAATTTAACTCATCTCCTTGTGGGATATTAGTCATTATTGTTAACTCAACCAACCCTCATTAGTTCCATGAAGCTCTTTTTCCCCTTATATAATTGCATGATATTTAATACTAATTTGAGTTTTGTTGGATCTAATTTGGAAAAGAAAAATTGAAGAGAAAAGAAAGATAATTCATATTTAATCTACACTATGCATTTTTTTTGGCTAAAAAACCATGCATATATTGAGAAGTAGTAAAATAGGAGTAAATTATGAAGCATGTTTTCTACCTACTTTGATTTAGTTGCCAGCTTTCTACATCAAATCATTCACATCTATAGTTTGAAGCCATTAATCGTTCATTTAATTCAACTCTAAATGTCCAAAAAGACTGCGAATGAATCATGGGATCTCGTGGAATAACTAATGGACAAAATGGCACACAATTTAGCTTTTATAATAATTGCAACCAGTCGGCAAAGAAGCACTAATAAGAAGTCAACACAACCTTCCTTCTATATTTCCATATTCTTGTGATTTAACGTTCCTTATATAAACATCGCATTGTGAATGACTTAAGATCATATATCTTTATAAAGAATAAAATCCGCCATTATTATCGTCGAAATCTCTACAGAGAACGACAACTCTAATGAAATTCTTCGTGTAATCCAACAAGTCACATTCTTTTATGTCTTTCTCATAATTAAGAAGCATGGACAAGATTCTTCAGTAGTAAAAGTTGACCTCAATTTGTGGACAAATTAAACACTTAATTTCAGAATAACGTCAAATTCCACCGACTGAAAATATGGCTTCAAGACAACGTACCAGTCAAGAAAATGACATAAAATATAGCACACATCCTTAAATTATTAATGAGGTTAGATATTTAATAACAGTTTGCATTGAGTTTTTTGGCCGATTATGATTTTGTTATCCTTTTTTTTTTTTCCATTTATCAACATGCCTTGTTACTTCACTATCATAAACACAAGTGGGCAAGTGGACCGGGAAGACTAAATACATCATGACAAACGAAAAAGCTAGTGTTTATTCTTCATAGAAGAAAATAATTAGATTTTTTTTGTTAGAAAAATATAGTTGAAGAACTAAAAAGAAGAAGAAAATTGCTAAAAAGAGTATGGTAAATGTGAAGAAAGGCACATCAACCAGCTAAGCACGACGCGTTGGATTGATAGAGCATATGTGATTGATGGAACCAGTTTCGGTGCCCATCGCTTTGATGAACACCATAAACTCATTATATCTGAACCGTTCATATCTCATTTGGATGGTCTAGATTTGATTTTTTTTATTTATCCAAAATAATTATTTTAATACGTATAGAATCTAAAATAAAGTTGATCTCTTAACTGTCATTCTTTTAAAAAATAGCTTTTTCTATTTAAAAATAATTAATTAAATATTTTAAATCTAAACCATTCAAATCATATATAAACGGTTCATATTTGATGAGTTTATGGTGCTCATCAAAGCGATGAGCACTGAAACTGGTTCCATGATTGAGAAAGCGTTCTTCAATTTATTAACCCTAAAATCATGCTTGATCAGAATTTGTGATTTTGATGATAATTAACAAAAATAGGTTTTAATTATTTTCTAAAACTTATTGTTTTCGAATAATGATACTTGCTTTTAATTAGGCATTATTTTTAAGACCATACAACATTGATATATGGGTGATGATAACTAACATTGACATTATTTTTAAGATCAACATTAATTATTAACATTGATCAGAATTTGTGATTCACATTTGTGATTGTGATGATAACTAACAAATATTTATCTGAATGCGAAAAAAAGATAATGTAATTAATAAACTTGTGTAAAATTGAAGCAACAAATATGTATAAGTGATGAGTATTGAAAGAGGAAAATGAATATTGGAAGATTGAAGACTCATCTCAGTGGTTATGTTGAGATTTATAAAAATAGGAAATGAGCATGACAGCAAGAATTCGAAAAAGAAACTTAAAAAAAAAGAAAGAGCTTTATTGCATGATAATTACCCCAAATGTTTTTGTTACTTAACTGAAAAATAGTCTGTTACTTATTTTATCATATAAAATTTTAAGCTTTGGGTGAAATTGTTTTGACCCGTTACTACTTAAAAAATTCGGACAAATTTATGACAAAATTGTAGATTCTTTATGAAGGACCAAAGAGTTTATAACTGATATAGTGTGGATTAGTCTGTCATAAATTTTTTTTGTAATGAATTTTCATGTTTTTTATTAAAAAAATTGTTACGAATTTGAAACAAATTTTCGTCACTTTTTTTTATTTATAAATCTGTTATAGATTTCTTGTTTTTTAGTAGCACGGTCGGTTAATAAGAATCTGTGTGCTGTGAAAATTTTAGGTCACCTTATTGATTTATAAGGTGAGTTTGGTAGTTTCAATGACGATATGAGTATTATTTTTGCCCAAAAAATAATGAGACATGAGTGATAACATTATTGAAAGACCCAGCAAATCTGTGAGTTGGACCCACTATACAAATATATAGTGAGAGTTAGCAACAAGTAGATATGTTTTATCCCTTTTTTTTAGGTATAGCTATCTTTTTATTAAAAGTAATCTTATTTAAGTTATTGTCAGGCACTAAATATGAGTATTTTTTTAACAGGAATTTGAATCTTAATTACCTAACTCAACTTCTGTTTGTAAGTATATATGCTAACCAAATCACTAGGAGCACACGTTCAAATAGGTTGTAGACAAGTTCGAAACCTTAAGATCCGTTTGGTATGAGGATAATATAAAAGGAGAAAGGGGAGGAAAAATTTTAATGAACTCTATTTAAAAAATTAGAGAAGTGGAGTTAGAAGCTTTTAATGAATTTTATTACTCTTTTATATTACTTCTTTTAAAACTCCACTTCTCTAATTTTTCAAATTGAGTTTATTAAAATTTTTCCTCCCCTCTCCTCTCTTCTATTTCTCTCATATCAAACAGTATCTTGGGACCTGTTTGGTTCCCAGTGTGTGGAAAAGTTTTGTTCTCTGGGCTACTTATTTGGGCCATATTTTGGGCCATCTATGGTGTGTTAGGAGATTATCTTATTATTATGTTTTTTTTATAAGAGGAGATTATCTTATTATTGTTACGTGGATTTATTTTGATTTTACGACATTTTATAAAAGAATTAGAATAGAATTATCGATAATGATAATTTTTAGTTGAACTTTAACACGCAGCCTTATTTAAGAATTAGAATTTGTCGAGATATCCTCGTGCATTACCAAGTCCAAAAGTATCTTTCAGGATCTCATTAAAAAGAGCTGGAAAAAAAAAACCACAAACATATGGGACGAAGTCCCAAGATAACAAAAAGGGATAAAATTATAAAACAGACAAGTAAAAAACAAAAAAAAAAAAATCCATTTGAATTCAACTAAAATAATCGAAATCGAAATCATGTCTATACCTACCTTCAACTTTTCTTTTTAACTATTCTGCTTTTTCAAACAGCATTAAAAAATTTCCAATTATACTCTTGGTCTTAGAAATTTATTAATTAAAAGTATAAGTTTGAATTTGAATTTTTGTATTTTAGCTGAATTTAATTTGAATTTTTTTCCTTTATATTTTGTCGAGATAACAAGAATATCTTTTCAGGATCTCATTAAAAAATTGAACAAAAAAATTATAAATAGAATCATATAGAGCAAAATCCCAAGACAAGCTTAATTAAAGAAATACCAAGACTGGTTCCGAAGTTTGAAGATGAAGGAGGAGTCACAAGAGAGAATTTTAGCCATGCTCGAAGTAGCCATAGATTTTGTGAATGAGGTTCGGATGAGGTTTGGAGATAGTGAGCAAAATAATTACGAGCTGTTTCTTGATGTTCTCATCAACTTTTCTGGGTCTGAGCATTTGGTACATCGCGTGGTTTCTCAGATCTTCAAAGAACATCCAGATTTGCTTCGCACTTTTGAACGTTTCCTTTTTTGATGAATTTAATAATGATTCGATGCATACTTCATAATCTTTTACTTCTAACTGTTTTTGCAATTGAATGTTTGGAAAATTCTGTCGATGGAATAATGCCATGTTTGTCGTTTGACATATTTATATATATTTATGATTATTTCATGATTCTTGATTCAATTCAAATTATAGATTATGGATATGTGTTTCAATTAGGCCTAGAATATTCTTATACTTTTAATGGTTTGATATCTTAATATATATAAAATTGAAAATAAAAATATCTTTTAATTGTCATTTTTTCCCAAAAAAATATTTTCTTAGTTAATATTTTTTAATTTTTTATCATTCAAACCGTATTTAGATGGCACGGATGATAAAAAGAAACCTCCCCACACAAATTTTTTGGTCAGATCAGCAGAAAAATCATTATGGCAACACCAATAATTAAGGGATATTCTTCATAGTTATGTTTATTATTTAACAGGGTCTGCCCCTCTTTATTTACCTAGTGGTACAAGTTTCATCTTCCATCATTCTCTGCCTGCCTTTATACATCCCTTGCATTATTATTCTATGTATTAAAAGGTCTGTTAGTGTGTCCTTGAGAAATCCACTCGGAATTCTAAAGCTTAATTTCAAAAGGATTAATGGGCAAATTTGTCCCGACAGTTTTCACTCAAGAGCGCTGGGTGTCCGAATACCTAGAAAGTTTAAAATTACAACAATATTACCCCCTGCTATTAAAAATATTAATGTTCAACGTCACTATATATTTTAACAGTTAACGTTGTTATTTTTTACAACATGGGATAATATTGTTATGATTTCAAACTTTTAAAGCAAATTTGCTCCAAAAAATTTTTTTAGATACCTAGCACTCTTAAGTATAAACTTTCAATACAAATTTTCACCTTAACCCATATCAAAATTTTTTAGATACCTAGCGCTTCTAAGTGTAAACTTTCAATACAAATTTTCATCTTAACCCATATCAAAATTTAAATTGTTTATACCTTCAAGGGTGCATCCATGCCTTATTGCCTATAGATATCTAATGGATTAGTATTACACCATGCATGCTTTTAGATAAGAACAAACCCAGTTGCCATTCTTCTAGTTTCGGATCATAAAACACTGGCAAACTTAAATCCACAAGAATTTGGAATGAAGAAAGTAAATGAGTAATTTACTCGTTGACTAGAGAGAGAATTAGATGCAACATCAAAATGTGGAAGCAACATGGCATTGGGAATACGTTGCATAATCAGTGAATGAATTTGGGTGCTCATCACTCTTGATAAGCAACCCAAACTCATTAGATCTAAACTATTTAGACCTCATCTGGATGGTTCAGATTTAGTTTTTTTTTCTTGTTTTTTAAATAATTATTTTAATGGTTATACAATCAAAAGTAAAAATAATATTTCATTTATCATTTTTTCAAAAAATAATTTTTATTTAAAATTATTAATTAAAAATATTAAATATGAACCCTCCAAATTTGATCTAGAAAGTCCAAATTGCTCATCAAGTGATGAGTACAAACCCATTCCCTTTACTACTGGGTATAGATTAATCTAAGGGCTCACAAAGAGACACATCTTGTAACTTTTAAAATTGTATCTCCACCATCCAATATCTTATAATCTTGGTCTTCTATTCAAATTCCCATTTTTGCCAAAATCCCGACAATCTGTTTTGCAGAAATTTAAATTAGTTTCTTGTCAACAAATACTACATACAAAAAAACAGCTTCTTACTGATGGAATTAGCGATGAAAAATTATTTCATCACTAATTTCTGACAGATTAAGAACGATTAATGACAGAATTTTTCTTTCACTAATATTAATGACGGATTAGCCACGAAATTTCATTCCGTCGCTAATCTGTCAAAAATCCGTTAGTAAATATTTAGCAACGAAATTTTTTTTGTCAAAAGTTTCTGTCGCTAATTTTAGCTATAAAATTTTTAGTGACAAAATTAGCGACCAAAAGTTTCATCGTTAAATTGTTTGTCACAGACATTTTCGTCACTAATTTCGTCTCTAAGTCTATTCCATTGCTAATCTGTAGGTAATTTTAAATTTCATTATTTTAGATTATAATCTTACAACAATTTATATAATAACACAATTAAG
Organism: Neltuma alba; assembly: GCF_004799145.2. NCBI lineage: Eukaryota > Viridiplantae > Streptophyta > Magnoliopsida > Fabales > Fabaceae > Neltuma > Neltuma alba. The sequence goes on along the minus strand of NW_021635636.1, from coordinate 68,319 downwards.
AATATAATGATTTAAATGTTATTTTAATTGTAAAATAAATTAATATATTTGTAGAGTTGATTTTAATGAAAGTATTATCATCATTCATCTCATCATTAGATATATACTCAGAATAGGAAGATAATTTCTGAGAAAACTTGTTTATATTTTATTAAAATCAATTCCTCTTGATTATTAATAATAATTAAACAAATATGATAAGAATATTAATAACTTTCTTATACAAACTGATATAAGAAAGAAATAATTCTATTATATGTACAATATATATTAGATATAATAATATATATAAAATTAAAATAAAATAAAAAATAAATTTATATGAACATTTCAATTTATGATTATAAATATAACTAAAGTACTAATTTTGAATTTCATCATTTAAACAATAAACATTAAAAATCATGATATAATTAATACCCATGATATAGATTACTTTTAGTCTTTAATGCAAGGACAAATGGTATATACAAAGGATTTTAGGAAAATAAATCATATAAGATACATATATAAGTAGAAGAATGTTGTTTATCATAATATATTCAAATCATTTAATTTTTCTATATAGAATAATTTATTAGATTTTATTATAGTAGCTATATTTTGAATAACAAGATTTTTTACTATTATAAATGATTTTCATCAAATTTATAAAACATATATAGATAATATAATATAATACATATATAATTAAATTATATATCTTATCAATGTTAATTAAAAAATTAAATTTAAAAAATATACGTATGAAAAAATTATTTATGATTTAAAATTAGTCTCATTAAAAATTAATATTATATTAAAAATATTTTTTAAAAATAAAATATTGTAAAAAAAATATTTAAAAATTATTTTGACATATTAAAATTATCATATAGTTTATATATATATTTAGTTTTTAATAATATATATGTATATATACTTGTTTGTATAAAAGAATATTATATAAATATATTTAATTTTACATAATAAGTTAACAGGTTTATTGCAGCTCAACTGGTAAAGCCACAAGTACGCACAGACAAGGTCTCTAGTTTGAGGCATGGAGAAATCACTTTGAGGAACAATTATGTGGTGGCAACACGTGGCATGTGAGATGGCGACATGTGGCAGGCCTAGGTAAGGTGGTATCGACATGTGGAGGTGGCTGGCAACCCTCACAGGTGATGAGGTGGCGGTTGGTGGAGATGCCACATGGAATTTTAAATTTTTTTTAAAATCATATTAGTGACGGAATTTTTTCATTGCTTATTTGTGGTGAAAATTTTTGGTCACTAATTAGCGATGGATTAGTGACAAAAAATTTCTGTCGGTATGACAGAATTGAAACTTCGTCGCTAATCTAATTAGTGGCAGAAGAATTAGTGACAAAACAAATTTTGTTACTGATTTTATCACTAAATAAAAATTCAGTCGTTAAATTTTATCACTAATCACATTTTTTTTTTTTATGGTGAAAAGGTGAAGGTTGTTAAAAGAAACTGTCACACATTTTTAAATAATGCGTGACAGTTTTGATTATGATCGTTATATCTTTGTCAACGCGGTCTCTGCCTCACATAGGTGACCATGTATTTAACCCTCACGTATTGAGCGGCATATATTCAAAAATTTGTGATAGTGATTTACATGGTTTGTATCCTCTTCTTGCAAAGTCTAATTTCTCCAAAGCTTTTATGTTATTTCAAAGACATATAGAAAATTTGTTTAATGTCAAGATAAAATTTACACAATATGCTAATGGAGCTGAATACCAAGCGTAACATCCTGATTTTTAATAAAAAAATTTAAATGTGTTTAAAGTTTAAATTAATCAAGATCTTGACAAGTTTAAATGGATGTTTGAAGTTGAGTAGGACTGATCATGTGTTAGATTAAGGTTGGTAAATTTTTATTTGTAATTAATATGTAGAAAATTTGTCGCATTTTGTTGTTGTTGTAAATACCATTATCATTTAATGATTAAAGCTTAATGCGCATGGATAAAGATAACACAACAGATAGAGGTATTATTGGAAACAAAAAATTATCATTGGAGACGATGGAAAATGAATCATCATATTTAGAACCAAATCAAAATCATCAAATAGACCTTATATTTAGGACGGGGGAAATACAAGAAGCTGATTGATGGAGAGATGGGAAATGACATAGTTTTGACCTAATGAAGGGAAATGGAGAGGATGCCTACATGGAGATGTTTCACGCCGCAAATGACCCGATTTCCTTCCATTCCTGTTTTTTTTTTTTTTGGCCCTGATTCCATTTCTATTTTCTGACTGTGTTGTTTGAGTAAGTAGGTGGTGTTCAAAATTTTGAAATTTTGTTTCCCTCCAAAATTGTAATAAATGGTTGAAGTTGGTAATGCCCTCATGCTTTTTAGAATCCTCATACAAAATCAAACCTAATAGAAGTGTTTCTACTCTGACAAACTCAATTATTTTTATATATTTTGATATCTTTTATATGGGTTTTGTCAACTTAATTAGTCATTTTGGTCTTAATTGATTGTTAATTGATTTAATATATTTTATTTTGAATTATTATTTTATAGGGGTAAAATTATTATTTTTTGGTTGATTTTTAAGGACAATTAATGCTACCTTATTCTTGAATTTTGTTTATAGGTTTTTGGAAGATTTAAAAATAAAATAAAAATAAATAAATATAATAAAAAATAAATAAAAAATAAAATAATAAATAAAAAATATAATAAAAGGGGAAGCAAAACGCAACGTTTTGTCCCCCAACCTAATATACTATAATTCATTCATCACCTTCATTCAGGAGGGGCACGAGTGACGGCGAGAAGAAAGAAAGAAAGAGGAGTGAGGCGCGACAGCAAATAGAGGCGAGCGACCAGCAATGTGACCATCGTCGTGGACTTCTCTATTCCTTCCGTTCTCGGCGTGACAAAACCAGCGACGAGTAGAGGCAGAAAACAGGGAGCTGGAAGGCGTCATCCTTCATTGCACTGTTCCGTCACGTCTCTTTCATAGAATCCTGTAGCAAAGTTCTGAATATGGCATTTTTTATGGCAAACCGTGGCTAGAGCTTAATAATTCTCTAATTCAACATCAATGGCAGGAGCTAGTTATTCTGATTATTAGAAAAATTTTATTGTTCAATCTGATTATATTTGGAGATTATTGTGACTGGATTATTGTTTAGCATTTGACATTGGGCTGTTTATAACTTTAATTTCAATTATAATGTTGTGATTATGACATTTGTATTGATTTTGAAGTTAATATATTGTGATTTTCTGAGGTGGTTTAGAATATTGAATCATATTGTCTATTGCTAGCTTTAATTCCGTTGTTTTGGATTTAAGAGTTCTAATTAAGCATTAGTTTTTAGCATCCTTAATCTCATTTTACTATTTTGGTTGTAGTTAGTAAGTTGGGATTTTAGGAAAATATTTTGTGGCAATTCGAGGTGGCTCGGTTGTTGAATTAAAAGTTTAATTATAATTCTAAATTCATTATTTTAACTCCTGTATCTTTTGGAGTAAGGATTTCCTGCGTTGTTGAATTGGAAAATTGATTGTTATCATTGTTATTTGTGTGTTTCATTTTCATTTCTTTAATCTTCATTCATTTTAATCATTTTTATATAAAAACAAAAAAAGTATTTTAATTCATGGTGTTTAATTAGAAATTATCAAATCAAAAATCCTTTTTATAGTTTAGGTTACTTGCATTTATTTACTAGGATTTAATTTCATTTTCGGCTCCTCAAACTGAATATGACTCCGATTGTGCACTATATTACATTAATTCGGTTAATTTTTGGAGTAACCCAAAAGTGACAAATTAAGGGCAATTATCTTCATACTCAGTTCTCAAATAATGTTGAGATTTTTATTCTATTGGATGAGGATTCTTGAAAGCATGAGAGCGTTGCCAAATTTAACTATTTGGGCAGTGATCGGCGGCTTTATTTTATTTATATTCTTAATATGTTCCGTGATATTGAAGACAGCGTCATCTATCTGGAATTGTTAAAATCCCCAGCGAACCAATGCATTTCATGAAGCCCAGCGCATCTGTACACAAAAGTAATATGTTAAAATCATGTACCAATTAAAGAGAATCAAATGCAGAAACAGAATTATTACTTTCTTTCTTTCTTTTTTTTTACCAGAAGAATTATTACTTTCAAACCACGTATCAAAAAATCCACTTGGTTATGCTAATCAGACTTCAAGATCTTAGGAATGGGGGAGAGTATGAAAATGAAGGAATATTGCTAGTCTCTTGTGCAATGTATGTATGAGGAGTAAAGGTAACCTTAAATGGGTTATTAGTGGCTCTATATTAAATCTCATTTGGACTGACAACAAAGTTGGCAAAGAAATAAGTTTTGCCCTCCATAATAGTATGAAGAAAGTAAAAGAGTAATTTTTTCTAGTTGACTAGAGAGACAATTAGATGCAACATCAAAATGTGAAAGCAACATGACATTGGGAATACGTTGCATGATCACGGAATGAATTTGGGTGCTTATCATTCATAATAAGCATCCCAAACTCATTAGATCGAGACTGTTCATTAGACGGTCCAAATTTAATATTTTTTGTTTTTGTTTTTAAAAATAATAATTTTAATGGGTATAGAATTAAAAGTAAGGATAATATTTCAATTGTCATTTTTTCAAAAAATAATTTTTATTTAAAATAATTAATTAAAAATATCAAATATGGACTGTCCAGACAGAAAATATTAAAAATATTAAATGTTTTACATGGTTTTTATTCTCTTCTTGCAAAGTCTAATGTCTCTAAAGCTTTTATGTTATTTCAAAGACATTGAAAATTTGTTTAATGCCAAGATAAAATTTAGGAAAAATTAGAGAGAAAGACCAATAGGGAGTAATATTTATGGGAGAGGATCATAAATTTTAATAAAATTATATAATTTTTATTTTCAATTTTTCAAAATTTTAATTTTTAGAAAGAAAATAAAAATTTAATTTCACATCACTGAACAATGTCTGCATATTTTTTTTAATTAATTTTTGCGCAAAGAAATCAGGTTTAATTTAATAAAATTTATTAATTTGTATTGGTTTTAAAAATAAAATGTAGGAGGGAATATAGGAGAAATAGGAGGCTTGGACAGGGACAATATGGAATTTTTAGATTTATATTTGAATATTTGGTCCTTTTAAATAATTTTAATTTTTATAATCTCTCTCATAAATATCACTCCCTATTGGTCTTTCTCTCTAATTCTCCCTAAAAATTTATACAACCTGATAATGGAGGCGAACACCAAATGTAACATCCTGATTTTTAATCAATAATTTAGACGTGTTTAAAGTTTAAATTAATCGAGATCTTGACATGTTTAAATGGATGTTTAAAGTTGGGGAGAACTGATCATGTGTTAGATTAGGGTTGGCACTTTTTTTAAATATCATTAGCTGTTAATGATTAAAGTTTAATGCGCATGGATAAAGATAACACAATAAATAGAGGTATTATTGGAAAAAAAAATATTATAGGAGACAATAGAAAATGAGTTATCATATTTAGAACCAAATTAAAATTATCAAATAGACCTTATATTTAAGACCTGGGGAATTGATTTGTACATGCAAATAGTTCTGTATAGTCAATTGATGAAACAAATTTCGTAATTAATGCAGGATATTTGGCACATTAGAATTTTCCCAAAAAATAGATGTGAATAAGTATTATTTTTCTCGTCAATTATATTCTAAGTTTCTAACTCGCTTTGTTTAAATAAACTTAAAAGGTAACACGTCCAAAATAAAATTTAGAAAGATAATAGTGCATTTCTTTGCTAACACAGTTAATATTCCATTTGGTAATTTGTTCTATATTCATCAAAAACGGGTAAAGACAGTAATCAGAACTTCATTATCCTTTTGGTGGAAAGGGAAGGGACGCAAGAAAAAACTTTAATGATTTTGATTTAAAAAACTAAAAAAAAGAGGATAAAAGTTTTAAATTAGTTTTTATTACTAATCTTTTATCTTATATCTTCTTTTCATAAACATTTTAAAATCTCACTTCTCTAATTTTATAAATCCAACTCACTAAAATTTTCCTGTCCTTGTCCTCCTCTCCATTCCACTCATACCAGACATAGGTAACAGAATGCTTATTGTCCATTAAATTTCCTTCTTTTCGTTCCCTCCCCTCCTCCCACAATTTTGTCCATTTATTAGCTATACGCTGTTTTGCCAAAAGTCTAGAACTCGTTGATTAATTCCACTTAATGTAACCTTGCTAGTATTAACACTAATTAAATACTTTTTCCCTCCACGGATAATGCAAAAAAAAAAAAAAACCTTCAACGGAGATAAAAATCGTAGAAAAATAGAATCGATGAAAATTTTGCTTGATTAAAAAATATTGCAGATCGAAAGACCTGGAGAAACCCTGTTGGTATTGGCACGGCTTCTTATACATTTTATATTTTAGTATTAATATAAATAATTAATAATTATTTTACTAGCAAAGAGAGACTCATTTGTTCAATAACAGTCATACGTAAATTAGAGCATTCGTCTTTTATTATACATTTAATTTCTTAGGCTCTGCTGGTTAATTTAATTATCATTCAAAAAGCAACTTCTTCGGTGTAATCGTTGATGCCTTTAGCAATTAAGAAAGGCAAAAAAAAAAAAAAATTGTTTATGGAAAGGGGAATCATAGATCATTATAAACTTTTTATTGATATGATTTATTTGTCACCAAGAACTATAGAATTTGATGAGGATAGTGTAGTGGAGACAGTGATGACACATATATCTCTTGAATTAAGCACACTGAAATCCCCTGGGGAGGGTTCTGCCACAGGTGTTGAGAATCACCTCCAAGCTATGGAAGACGTCAAGTTTGATGCCTAAGACATTGGCTCTAATGGCCGTGCAGAGGCAGGCGGCGGCTTCGAGGTCGACGAGGCCGTTAAGATGGGGACAGCAATCGCTCTTGCCGATTTGGACGTTGACGAGACCCAACACGTTGGCGCAGACACCTAACTTGAGGGCGTCCATAGGGCAACTTGGCTGATTTCCTGAGGAAGGAGGAGACGGCGATGGTGATTGCGCATAGGTGGAGGTTACCATGGTGAAGAAGAGGAGGTTGATGACACAGAGGACAAGGGCAGACTTGGAAGCCATTCTTCTAGTTTCTGTCACTTGGATTTTTGTGATACTTGGCTTTTGATCGGTGAGGAGTTTTGTGAGATATGATAGGGCTTTTATAGGAGAGAGCATCCCTCTTTTATGGGTTTTTTTTTTTAAATATATGTAAAGCTGAGTTGGATTCTGAAATTATTGTGGCAGTGACTTAAAATGTCTAGTGCATGTTCTTTTTTTCCGACATCTCTGATGTGACTTGCCTAACAAGGTGATATAATTGAATAAATTTGGCACATGGTTTGGATTTTTTTTTTTGGGTAATCAAAGGTGCGGTTAAGATTATTTGAATGTTCCAATACCATAGATTTGTCTTTATTTTACAAAATGCAAAACCGTGTAAATATAACATTTATACCTAATATAGAGGTGCAGCACAGGGAAAAAATTATTAGACATTCAAAATCTTATCATCATAAAATTAAGTTTACTAACAATTTGTCGGTTAAGATAGTAAGCGGTCCTACTCTTATAAAAAGCATAGCACAAGAGGGCTTTTATAGGAAAGCATCACTCTTTTATGGTTTTTTTAATAAAATAATTGGGATTTTCTTAAATGTAAAGCTTAAATGAGTTGGATTCTGAAATTATTATAGTAGTGACGTAAATGTTTAATGCATGCTCTTTTTTTCCTACATCTTTAATGTAACTTGCCTAACAAGGTGATATAATTGAATAAGTCTTGCACATATATGATGTCGATATTTTGTTGTAATCAAATGTACAGTTAAGATTATTTGAATGTTCCAATACCATAGATTTGTCTTTATTTTACAAAATGCAAAACTGTGTTACTATAACATTTATATTTGATATAGAGGCGCAAAACGAGAAAAAAAAAAAAAGAGTACATTTCACATTCAAAATTTTATCATAATAAAGGTAAATTTACCAACAAATTGTTGGTTAATTGAGATAGTAAGCAGTCTTGTAAAGAGAAGAGCACAACTTTGAATCCCAAAATGTGCACTTGTTGGAAAAGTTTAAACTTAACACTTCCGACTTGGTTTGAGGATACTCTGAGTTTACAACAACTATCGTGATTTATTCTGGGCAGTATAAACGTGATATTTTAAATTTGGTTTTTACTTTGTGTTTCTTATAAGTGTCCACTCAAAATTACAGGCCTACTGTCATGTTTATAAATACAACTGCTTTTGTTTACGGATGATACGAGGTGGGAAAGCCAATTTGGTATACTATTTTTATCCTAATATTATTCACATTTTGTTATCAAAATATAAGTTATATCTTAAAACTTGCCACATGTTTTTCAAGGCTATTCCAGGTGAAGGGAAAAAAGATAGCCTCTTTCTTTTTTATTTTTTTTAAAATATTTAAAATCAGTTTATTTCTATATTCTTACAAGAGTAATTTACTTGAACTTTGAGGAGAGCATAAAATATTACTACCTTCGAAATTGTGGAAGTTGGTCTGTGTAATAAAGATTTTCTTTCTGAAAAGATTCATATCTTTCGTAACATTATTTATAAATATGCTTTTCTTTTATTTTCTATTGCATATTAAATTAATCTATTGCCTATTAAATTAAGTACTACATATTATAGAATATAGATAATACTTTTTAAATTATAATAGATCAAGTTGCACAAATATTATATATTTAATACTTTCATACTATAAAAGTGAACTCTTATCAGTCTATGTCATGAGTCTACTTATAATTTTATCTCATTCTCATGAATTTATATAAACTCATGTGTCTGACAACCTTTCTTCTCGCTGTTAATTAAAGGAAATAGGTGGTTTTTTAAATATATCAAAAGATGTTAAACTTAAACACTTGAATTAAAGAAATATCATTTGAAAATTTTTTTTCTAGTTTTATTTATTATAGATTTAGTCTCTATAATTTTATATAACATTAAAAAATTGACATTTTTGTCTTCATTATTTTTAAATTTGTTATGCCTTCTTATTACTTTTAAATTACACTATATTTGATTTAAGTGTATGTTTACAGCATTAAATAAATAATTGACATCTACATAATGAACTCTCAGTTTTTGGCAAAAACAAAAAATCTTACCGTAAAAGTAATAGATTATATATATATATATATATATATATTTGTAAATAGGAGATGCTCCCTCCCATTCATAATATAAGAAGTTAGTTAAAAAAATTTTGGTTCAAAATATAAGAGGTTGACATATATGTGATTATATATAATCCATTTTGTGATTATATTGGTTTTGTATGTTATAATTAGATATGTTATAATGCAATTTCAAAGGAATGAAAAAATATATGTATCTTTCCTAAATCCTTGTATTCGCTTGGGACAGGTTTGAAAATTTGTATTAATTTAATTTGCCGGAATAAAAATTGGTATTACTTAACATATTTATAAGCAAAATATATTACTCCTCCGGTCCTTAATATAAGACCCATTTAACTAATTTGATTAGATTAAAGAAGTTAGGTAAGTTAGTTAATTATAAGAAAAGGGACACATTTTTCCTAAAACACCATAATCTTCTTTCTTAATACTCCCTCTCCCTCTTTTACTTGATTATGGTGAAGGGAGTATTTATAGGGGTAATTTAGAGAAAATTGATAAATATGAGAAAGGGGTCTTATATTTAGGACCAAAACCAACTCAAGAATTGGGTCCTATATTAAGGATCGGAGGAGTGTATAAGCATATGTAACTTGAAATAATTACATCATAATTTTACATCATATTTTTAACATTAAGGAATTGATAAGTAGAAGTGTCCGTATTGACAACTTATGTGTTGACAAATTATGGTGTAAGTATTAACAAGTGAAGGTGTCATAAATAACTACTCACTTTATACCAACATTACAAGGATTAACGGTAAAAAATACACATAAAAATATATCAAAAGTTCATCTAACACTATGAACTTTTTTTGAGTTCAAAATTATTAATCAAAGTTTAAAAAGAGATCAATAATGGTAGCGCCATTAACATCCCTTTTTTAGCAGTGGGATCCACAATTTTTAATGAAAGTATAAAAACACCCCAATTAAAACAAAAAAAGTTAAGGATAAAAAAAAACCCATGAATTTATACCAAAAGTTCACCCAGCACCATCTAATTTTTAATGAAACTACCAAAATACTTCAATCTTGAAGGGCTATTGCATTATAGTGTATTAGAGATTATTAATTATAATAAATTTGTATATCCCAATCTTTATAATTATAAAAGGTTATTAATGTTTTTTAATAATTTTTTCCTTCTTCAACAAATTTTTTCTCTCTTTTATAAAAATCAGCCAATTGTTACAGTTACCGTATTAATTGTTATGACTGAAAATATTTTAATAGCATAAATATTATACATAATAATTAAATATTTTTTATAACTTATCATATTATATATTTTAACATCATTATTACCTATCCTGGAGTGTTTTAATTCCAGAAAATTGTTAAATAAAGTTAATAAAATAAATATTTATATTTTAATCTTTTGATTTGTATTCATTTGATACTTTCATATTTTTAATTCAATTTAAAAAAATTTAATTAATTCAAGAAGAAAATTATACGAATAAGCTCTAAAGTTTGATTGAAATAGAGAATATGAATCAATATTGTAAGAGGGTGGGCTTTTTTCTTTGAAGAGAGAGGAGCTAAGAAGACCATCGACACGTTAAAGGGAGATTGTGGTTTCTGTTTTCCTTTTTACTGGGGTATTTTAATACTTTCATTAAAAATAGTGGATCCCACTATCAAAAGTGACTTTAAATTTTCTCAAAAAAATTGAATATAAACATTAAAAAAATTCAAATAAACTGTTAAATTTGATAACATAGACTGAAGGATAAGCACACAACTCAATATGCCATTGGTACAAATAACTTATTTTTAAAAGACACTTAAAATGTCTATTAAAAGAGAAGACTAGGGATATAAACAACTTATCTTTAAACAGCAATTTAATTCTAGCTTAAACTCTTTTACACGAGTTATTTTAATTATAAAAATTTATTATAATTAATAATCTCTAATACACTCTAATGCAATATCCCTTCAAGATTAGGGGTATTTTGGTACTCTTATAAAAAATTATATAGTGTTTGGTAAACTTTTGGTATAAGGTCATCGGTATTTTTTATCCTTAACCTTTTTTTTTTTGTTTTAATTGCAGGTATTTTGGTATTTTCATTAAAAAAGTAGGTCCCACTACTTGAAAAACGGACACTAACAGTGCTGGCTTTATTGATTTTTTTTTTAACTTCGATTGGTATATTTGAACTTGAAGAAAATTTACGGTATTGCGTAAATTCTTAATATATTTTCATGAGTATTTTTTATCCTTAACTCAAATGACAATTCATATTATTTTAAAATAATTAACTTCTTCAAAATACAACCATTTTAAATGATCATATATAACTTAGAGAGTATACATTGCATTCATTGCCTGAAACATAATTAAATTTTCAAATGAAACTCTACAAATCAAATTAATATAATGAAATTTCAAAAACCAACCCAGGGTGCTTGTAATGACAAGTGAAGGTACCAACATTAACAAGACTTTTAGCATCATAAAAATGACAAGTTAAGGTGCAAACATTAACAGTTGTCCCGGTATATATTTACACCTAATATCAATGGGCACCACATACTTGCTATTAACAATTAAACTAGCTATATTAACAACTATTTTTATATGTATTAATGAGTAAGGGTATTAGCAAGGGTAACACTACAAAAAAAAAAAAGGACTTTAGGCGACGACTTTCGTCGGCGACAAAAAAAGTCGCCGCTGAAACTAAGACTTTCAGCAGCGACTTTTTTTGTCGCCGCTAAAATTGAACTGTTAGTGGTGACTTTTTTTGTCGTCGCTGAAAGTATACCTTTGAGAATCATTCGGTTCACTTTTAGCAGCGACATTCTATGGTTGCCGCTGAAGGTCTGACTTTCAGCGGTGACTATTGGTGTTGCCACTGAAAGTATATCTTTGAGCGGAAGGTGATATAATCACTGGGTTTACTTTCTGCGGCGACTATTAGTGTCACCGCTGAAGGTCTGACTTTCAGCGGCGACTTTATAATGTCGCCGTTGAAAGTGTAATATAATAATATATATTTTATTTTACAATATTAATAAACAAATTCAATCTGGCTCAATGGCAAGAAGATTGGATACGAAAGGAGGTAATCACAAGTTTAAACTTTGAAGAAGACACATTTAAGGTGAAAATATTTGGACGATGACGTGGCGGGGAGGAGTGATGTGGCAATAACGTGGAGGTGGCTAGTGATGATGTGGCACCTGTTAGATGACGACGTGGTGGCCGCGGTGATGATGTGGCGTTGGTAAAGCCAATTCTTCTTAGGCATCACTTTCAGCAACGACTAAAAAGGTCGCCGCTGAAAGACAATGTCGCCGCTGAAACTTCTAAAAGTCGCTGCTGAAAGTGTCTTTCAGCGGCGATTTTTAGTCGCCGCTGAAAGTTTTCAGCCACGGCTGCTACGACAACGACTTGTCAGCAGCGACAAAAAGTCAATTTTTTTGTAGTGTAATGAGGTCTTTTTACATTTTTATTAAATTACAATCTCTTACACTTGGGTCTCTTTGGGACTTCTAATTATGAGACCTTTTTACCGTATTCTTTATTCCTTGGGGCCTTAGTGAAATTTTCCCTAGGTTAATTGTAACCTTAACTGCTTTCGTACGTATATAATCCTCAACAGGCCATAGGACTAGATACCTTTCGGCTGCTTTTACTTATCTTTACCTAATTTTTTTCCTCTTAGTTCGACCTTAGATTTTAAGTGAATAATAAACAAATAAATAACAGGATGAAAAGCTAATTTTGGAATAAAATTAAATAAATTATGTATTAAATCATTTTATAACTAAATAATTGATAACTGATTGATTCGCCCATTGGATGAAAATTGAAATTGTCATGACAAAGCTGGCCCCGCAATATGTACCGAATTGTATTTTTTTTCCTCACCAATTATGTGTTGTTTCATCTATCCTTAATTAAAACAAATTAAAGAAAGTTGAAGATCATGAATTTCAATCCAAAGCATCTACCTTTTTTTGGCCAGCGCAAAGTTTTTTTTCCCTCTATATATTTATCTTGTATATGTAAAAGTACTTAAAATAAGCCAACCTGCTAGTATTGCCGTGAAACCTCAGGGTGCCAAATTAATATTGAAACCAAATCTCCTATTTCTACAAACCACTACAGTAGACACTTTTTATTTCTAGTCTGGAAGACTTTTTACCTCTATTTTGACAGGACATAAAAAAAAAAAAAAGAAATATAGTAAGTATCTCACATTTCATCTCTGTTTTGAACAGACAACATGAAAAGTGGATTTTGTTGTTGTAGTTTATGTTTGTTGGACAGCTTCTATATATGCAGTCGATTTGTTAATTCCAAAATAGGCTGATTGATAATGGAGCTTAGTGCATAAACAATTCAATCAAAGCATGTTACATGTTGGCAGTGAATTGTGACAATTCCAATTGCAAAGATTATAAAATTAATATTTTAAGGTCTTGTATCAAGATATGGCGTTACTTCTATATATTCTAGTGGGCAAACTTACTCTTTCTTATTTTTTTAATGACGGAATTAGCGATGAAAATTCTGTCGCTAAAAATTTTGATAGTCACAATCTAAGGTGCAAGCATTGACTAGTAAAGTGCTTGCGATAACAAATGATTGTGCTTAAGATGATAAGTCCTTTATATTAGAAATTAACATTTATCCACCACGTTATGTATAAAATAGATTATATGAATATATATATATATATATATATATATAACTGCACATTATTATATAAGAACATGACTTTATATCATATTTTAGCAGCTCGAAAATAACAACTTAAAATGCAAGGATTGATAAGTAAGAGTGTCTAAAATGACAACTGATAATTCTTGAGAGGAGAAGTCATTTATATCAAAGTTTAACACTTATCCATAAGATTGTATGTAAAATGAATTATATAAACATATGTAACTCTACATCATAATTGTATAACTTGATATCATATTACGTAGGAAAATATAACTTTATATCATACTTTTAGCAATATGGAAACGACAATTTAAAGAGCAACGATTGATACGTAAGAGTGCTTGGGAAGACAAGTGGTAGTGTGTGTTATAACAAGTCAATAATATCATAATCTAAAATTTATCCATCAAATTACGAGTATATGTAACTTCATATCTATATCATAATATATTAAGGACCGGAGGCAATACTACATTATGCACTGAGTTGAACTCGAAAAAAAGGTCAACGCACTCGCGATTTCACTGCAAATTCCCGATTCCAGTCGAGTTGGCAGCGATTTCTACTCCTTCTGAGTCTGCAAGCTAACCAGCACGAAAGCAGGAGATGTGATCATGGATGCGTGCCATTTTACGTTATGAATCGCGATTTTAACAATCATGGTGAGAAGCCACAAGTAAATTTTGATTTAATTGATAATTAAGGAATATATTGTTGTGAATGTGACGAACTTTATAACCATAAATATCATGTGCGTGTCTTTTTAGCCATAAAATCTACTTTTATTATGATAAAGACTTTGAATGTCTTTTTTTTTTTTCTGGGTTGCGTCTCTATATCAACATAAGTGTTATAGTTACACAGTTTGCATTTTGTAAAATAAAGACAAATCTATGGTATTGGAACATTCAAATAATCTTAACCGTACCTTTAATTACCAAACAAAAAAAGTCCACATCAAGTGCAAAACTTGTTCAATTATATCACCTTGTTAGGCAAGTTACATCAGAGATGTAAGGAAAAAAAGAACATGCACTAGACATTTTAAGTCACTGCCACAATAATTTCAGAATCCAACTCAGCTTTACATATATTTAAAATATAAAAAAAACCCATAAAAGAGGGATGCTCTCTCCTATAAAATCCCTATCATATCTCACAAAACTCCTCACAGATCAAAAGCCAAGTATCACAAAAATCCAAGTGACAGAAACTAGAAGAATGGCTTCCAAGTCTGCCCTTGTCCTCTGTGTCATCAACCTCCTCTTCTTCACCATGGTAACCTCCACCTATGCGCAATCACCATCGCCGTCTCCTCCTTCCTCAGGAAATCAGCCAAGTTGCCCTATGGACGCCCTCAAGTTAGGTGTCTGCGCCAGCCTGTTGGGTATCATCAACGTCCGCCTCGGCAAGAGCGATTGCTGTCCCCGCATGGCGGGCCTCGTCGACCTCGAAGCCGCCGCCTGCCTCTGCACTGCCCTTAGAGCCAATGTCTTAGGTATCAACCTTAACATTTCCCATACCTTGAGTGCGATTCTCAGCACCTGTGGCAGAAGTGTCCCCAGGGGCTTTCGGTGTGCTTAATTATTCAACAGATATATATGTATCATCACTATCTCCACTGCATTATCATCATCAAGTTCTATAGTTCCTGATGACAAATAAATTATATCAATAAAAAGTTTATAGTGATCTATGATTCCCGTTTCTATGAATAAATATTTTTTTTCCTTTTTTAATTGCTAAAGGCATTAATGATTACACCAAAGGAGTTGCTTTTTGAATGATAATTAAATTAGTACCAGCAGAGCCCACAAAATTAAATGTATAATGAAGGACCAAAGTTCTAATTTACGTCTAACTGTTATTGAATGAACAAAGGAGTTTCTCTTCACTAGTAAATAATTATCAATTATTAATATTAATACTAAAACATAAAATGTACAAGAAGAAGTGTCAAATACCAAGGGGGTTTCTCCAGGTCTTTCGATCTGCAATACTGCCTCCGGTTCTAATTATAAGATCTCATTTGTAGATTATAAATTAGGTCTTATAATTAGGACCAAAGGTATTATTTTTTAATCCACCAAAATTTTCATCGATTCTATTTTTCTATGATTTTTATCTCCGTTGAAGAAACTTTTATTTGCATTATCCGTGTGGGGAAAAAGTATTTAATTAGGGTTAATAATAGCAAGGTTACATTAAGTGGAATTAATCAACACGTTCTAGACTTTTGGCAAAACAGCGTATAGCCAATAAATGGTCAAAATTGTGGGAGGAGAGGAGGGAGCGAAAAAAAGGAAATTTAATAAACAATGAGCATTCTGATACCTATGTTTGGTATGAGTAGAATGGAGGGGAGGACAAGAAAAGGAAAATTTTAGTGAGTTGGATGTATAAAATTAGAGAAGAGAGGTTTTAAAATTTTTATAAAAAGAATATATAAGATAAAAGATTAGTAATAAAAATTAATTTAAAACTTCTGTCCTCGCTTTTTTAATTTTTTAAATAAAGTTCATCATTAAAGTTTTTTCTTGCCTCCCTTTCAGCCAAGGAATGCGTTTTCCTGCTCAGCTGGGGATGAGCATCTATGGCTCATCTCCCAATGCGCACCGTTTCATTAAGCAAAAGGTATAACCTGTACACTCCAAAACAAAGTCGCTTGTGCTGTGCTCCTAGGGAAACAATTTCGTTGTGTTAGCCATCACAAGAGAAAGAGAATTAACACACTTGGCACCATTGAAAATTGGAAAAAAGCTGAATTTCAGTGTAGAAAAAATTTCAAACTCAAGCTTCAACAATCTCATATTTAGAAGCTTCAACACAACTTTCACAAACACAAGATTCAACATTTTCTTCTCAGTTTCTCCAACACAACATGGTTTTCCACCCTTTAGGTTACAACCATTGTCATATACAAGCTTGTTGATGGTATGAATTGATAAACTGTTTATCACTAAGTGTTATATATAGCTTTTATACTTTAATGTCACTGCCATTGACATTTGCAAATATAGGCACAAAGTATTGCAATTCCATGACTTGAAGCCATAGATCTCATGCAAAACTATATGCAAAGTAATGAATATAAAAATATACACCCAATTTGCATAAAAATAACATTTTATTCAGTTCAGTAATATCATATACAATTTGCTTTTGATATATAATCAGTTTTTGTACATTTTAGCCTCTTTACAGACTTGACATGTTACATGTTTTTTTTTCCCCATACAAGAGAGTAAAACACACTCAAGACTTTTTATAGCTTTGGTCTCGCTACTCTATAGCTTAGCATTGCTTATCATAACAAGTTCTAACTTTTGAAGATAGTTTGCTTTGCTTGTTTTGACTACTTTGCTTTAATAAGCGCTTTTTGGCTTTTTGCAAAGTTTAAAGGACAAACTTCTATAGGATGGTGTTTGCTTTGCTTCAATTCTCTATTTGAAGTATATGTGCAAATCAATTTCCATCCTTCATTATACAATCTTTTTTGTCCATCTGCAGCAATTTATGGTAAATCACAATGTCTTGTAAAGATGTGGAATGTAAAATTCACATGGAATATATATCATTCCTTATAATATGTAGCAAGTATTTATTCTTTTTTTTTAAGTAGTCCTTGTAATAGTTATACATGTCAACGATTTTATCAAATGTTAAAGCTAATACACTTGATTGTAAGGATATTTTAGGAATGATAACACTTGATTGTAAGGGTATTTTAGGAATGATAATACCTATTTATTACAAATAACTAACTTAACAAATTTTTTTAATCTACTCAAATTAGTCAATTCTTATATTAAGGACCAGGTAGTATTTATTATGTTCTTTAGTATTTTCAATTTATAGCAATATGGTATCACCAAAACGAATTTGCAGCAATGAACCAAAAAGAATTTGTAGTTACTCATGTAAACTTTTTATATCAACCATATTCTTGAAAACTTGTAATACTTTGTTCGTTTAAAAACAGGTCGGGTATGATATTATGACATTCGAATATATTCAATTGATGAGATTTGAATAATATTTTGATTGAGATTTGGATATATTGAATTAAATAAGAAGCATCATTATTGAATGGGATTTCAATTAGAGGCTTAAATGAAAAGTTAATAATTAATTTTAGATTTAAATAATATCTTAATTGGGATTTGAATATATTGAATTAAATAAAAAGCATAATAATTAAATAATACTCTTCCGGTCCTAAATATATGACCCATTTTGTCATGTAATTTACACTACAAAATGAGTCTATAGTTAGGACCGGAGGGAGTATGAGTGTGTTTGGGATCACGTTTTGTGATCCCAAACTGACTTTTCCCCAGCAAAACTAGCTTCTGGTTATAATTTTTGTTTGGAATCACGATGGAACAAAATGAACTTCATGAAAATAAGTAGCTTTTGGGTGAAGTCATATTTTGTTGCTTATGGGATGCATCACGGTGGGATGAGAAAAAATAAGCTTTATGAAAATGGGATACACTCTCTCACCTCAAAAGAAATGCCATTTGCATAGAAAATGACCATACTATCCATATTTATTTCTTGCATATAATAAAATTTATATCCTTTTCAGTCATTTTATATCCAAACTTACTTTTTCATTAATCATCCAAACAAGTTTCAACTTTTCAAACTGACTTGTTTACAAAATCCAATCCAAACATAAATCACATTACACTATCTGACTTTTATCCAATCTGACTTCTGTAAAAGTCAGATTGAAAAAAAAGTTACTTTTCCACCGCTAATCCAAACACACCCTATGTCAATTGTGGGCTTAAATAAGGTTAAATTTTTATATGTTCCTCCTAATTTCTGAATATCTAATTCAAGTCTTATTTGAATGAATAAAAAAAAATCACACTTCTAAGATAAGTAAATTTTGAGCTACCTTAGATAATACAATTATTGAAATTTAAAAGTTAATTAAATATTCTATTCCGTGGATCGCACGAGGGAGAAAATTTTTAGTTTTTATACTAAATCTGCATGCTTAATTTTCTAAAACAACTAATTCTTGCAATTAACTATGGCAGAGTTGACATGAAGTCTAGTTTGGCATCACATCGATGCAAAAAATTATGCACCAATAGCCGTAAGCCTTTATCAACTAAAATAATATTCAACGAGATTAAAGAATAGAAGCAAAGAATACACCCAAAGTAAAATTCCTAAGATCGCAACGCAGTATTATTTGGCAGGTTCCTAAGTTACCAGTGCAATTTGGGCTGAAATAATGTTCGCCTAGGAGCACAGCAGAAGTGACTTTGTTTTGGAGGGTACAGGTTATACCTTTTGCTTAATAAAATGGTGCGCATTGGAGATGAGCCATCGGTGCTCATCTCCTGTTGAGCAGGGAAACGCGTTCCTTTAGCCAAAAGGATAATGATGTTCTAATTATTGTCTTTACCTGTTTTTGAGGAATACAGAACAAATTACCAAATGGAATATGAACTGTGTTAGCAAAGAAATGCACTCTTATTTTTCTAAATTTTATTTTGGACTTGTCACCTTTCAATTTTATTTAAACTAAGCGAGTTAGAAACTTAGAATTGACGAGAAAAATAATACTTATTCACATCTATTTTTTGGGAAAATTCTGATATGCCGAATTTCCTGCATTAATTTCATCAATTGATTATACAGAACTATTTGCATGTACAAATCAATTCCCCAGGTCCTAAATATAAGGTCTATTTGATGATTTTGATTTGGTTCTAAATATGATAACTCATTTTCTGTTGTCTCCAATAATTATTTTTTGTTTCCAATAATACCTCTGTTTATTGGGTTATCTTTATCCATGCGCATTAAACTTTAATCATTAACTGATAATGATATTAAAAAAAAAAAAAAGTGCCAACCTTAATCTAACACATGATCAGTCCTCCGCAACTTCAATCTTTATACCCATGCGTTCTTTTATTAGGGTGATTTCAAGTACTGGGCTATGACGTAATTTTGTGACTTATTTGATATTGCTCGCTTAGATGATTGACAAGTATCCATTCCTTGTCCATATTCCCCATCTAGCATAAATCATTTAGAAGAAAATGCCAAAATCAAACGCAACAATATTCGGTATATACAGTACAAAACAACCAAACAGCTCAAAACATTTTTAAACAATAAAAATAAAAAATAAAGAAACTACTAACCTTAATAAGAATCCCGAAATAAGTCGCAAACCAGCTAGTAACACAAGAGCTCTCACAAATGTACAAATGCACAGATTAGACTAGCAGAAAAACAATACAATAAACAACCACATTTCAAACCCATTTCAATAGAAGAAAAAGGAAAAAAGGGTGAGCCATAAACGATAGAGAACAAAAGGTGAGCCATTAAACGTTCCCTAGGAAAAAAGACACGAAACTTCATCGCTAAAACCACTTCATTGACGGTTCGGATAATTCACGCAATGGCAAATGAAGGTTTGTTTGGCCGGAATGGTGGGGTTACTTCTGGTTCACTTAAGTGCGCGAGAGAGAGCTTTTTTTAGCACAAGAAAATTGATACTAAGTTTGAAAATGTAGTGGTTGGAGGGGACAAAAAATGTTTTAAAATGATAACACATGATGGTCTTTCTTAAACCCAGAGACATGTATTTCTGTTTAAACTTTACGGAACAGTTTACTTTAAACAACCGATACATATTATGAGGATCCTTTTAAATGAAGTGCAACAAATTTAGTGATGGTAATCCTTAAATGACCGACAAGTATTTCTGTTTCGACACTTATACAAAATGCAATAACTTTACATGATGGTCGTTACTAACAATCGGCACATTCTTCTGTTTATTTATATAAAATGCTATAACCTTAAGTGACAATTTTATACTATAGAACTGCCATGTATTTTCTTTATATATATATTTATTTATTTATATGTGTAAGGGGCAGTAGCCCCTTTTACAAAATATATTTCTTAAAAACTTTAAAAAAAAAACTAAAATCACAACATATAAAAATAAAACTAAAAAAACACAAAATAAAAGTTATAAAAAAAACTCCCAGTGGTTGGATATTCAACATTCGCCCCACTTTGATAGTCTAAGAGGGAAGTGAAAGGTTCAAAAGTGCTTTACGTGATCGTTTTATTTTAAAACCATCACATTTTGTTTTGTCGAAATTTAAATTAATTTCTTCACAACAAAAGGTGATGGTGTTGAAAAGAAACCATCACATATTTTTAAATAATGCATGAGTTTCAATTATGACCGTCATGATTTGTTAGCGTGATCTCTGCCTCACGATAGGTGACTGTCTTTGTATTTAACTGTTACGTATTGAGTGACATGTATTTGAAAATCCAGTAGTGATTTACATGGTTTTTATCCTCTTTATGCAAAGTCTAATGTCTCTAAATCTTTTCTGTTATTTCAAAAACATGTTGAAAATTTGTTTAATACCAAGATAAAATTTATACAATATGATAATGAAGATGGACAACAAGTATAACATCTTGATTTTTAATCAAGGATTTAGATGTGTTTAGGTTTAAATTAATCAAGATCCCAAGGTGTTTAAATGGATGTTTGAAGTGTGGGAATTGATCCAAAGTTAGATTAAGGTTGGTAAATTTTTTATTTGTAATTAATATGTAGAAAATTTGTGGCCCTTTTTTAAAAAAGAATACCATTATCATTTAATGATCAAAGTCTCATGTGAATAGATAAAGATAACCCAATAAATAGAAGTATTATTTGAAACAAAAATTTATCATTGAAGACAGCCCGGAATGAGTCCCCATAGTTAGAACCACATCAAAATCATCAAATAGACTTTATATTTAGGATTAAAATTTTCTCAAAAAATATATAGATATGAATAAGTGCTACTTTTCTCGTAAATTCTAACTCGCTTAATTAAAATAAAATTAAAAGGTAACACATCCAAAATAAAATTTGGAAAAACAAGAGTGTATATCTTTGCTCAAACACAGTTAATATTCCATGTGATAATTTGTTCCATATTCCTCGACAACAGGTAAAGACAATAACTGGAGAGAGAAAGTCAGAACAAAATTGGAAATAATGTAACTGAACAGCATTGTCAATCATTATTGAGATGAATTGTGAGCAAGGGGTATTATAAAAAGAATTCTCATATTTAAATAAGAAGGGACCAAGAGGTATATACTATATAGGAAGAAATTGTATTACTGGCAACCTAGCTTCCCAATCTAATTAAAAAGAAAAGAGAAAAAAGACTTAAAAAATATCTATGATATTTTACACTTTCTCAAATAAAAAAAAAGAAAAACATGGGCCGATCGAGTCCGTACAAAGATTGCCCGGCAGCCAACTCAAGGACTATATGCTATAGAAACAGTTTTTCTCATAACATTGTTCTTAAATGTAAGAAATAAATTATCTTTGCTAAAATTTTAAACTCATCTTTTTACTTTTATTTGTATTAAACATGTGCCACTTATTATCTCTCCGTAGTAAATTTTATTTATTATCTCTCATATACTCTCTTTACAAACAATGACATAAGTTAAAAAAAAGAGTATGTATTTTACATATTTATTGCTTTTAGTTCAATTTAATTAACATTTTTTAACTGTGTGATTTTGTTAGTTATTTCTTATAATAAGGGATGGAAGTAGTAAGTCATGGGACCGAAATATATTTGCACTTCGGAGTCTGCTGATCATCCATCAATTATTGATTGATTAATAATCATATAAATATTTGCGGATTTTCCCCTAATTTCCCCTAATTATTAGAACTTCATTGACAGAATGCTCATTGTTAATTAAATTTTCTTCTTTTAGTTCCCTCCTTCCTTCCCATAATTTTGTCCATTTATTAACTATATGCTATTTAAGGATGGAAGTAGGCTAAGTTTTTATCAGGAGCCCACAGCCTATCCTCCTTAAACCCCAACCTATTTAGTAAACAGGCCTGGCTTAGAAACATGCCTATTTTGAGGATTATTTAGTCAAACAAGCCATATACCTATTTTCACAAGGCCTAGCCGACAAGCTTATTAGCCTACCTATTTAGTTTTTTTTTTTAATTTGCTATATTATATATAATATAATCCATATCAATTTTATAAATTATTTATAAAATTTTATTCAAAAAAAAAGTTTCACATAACAACATCCATACATAAGATCAACACTTTCATTCATCAATCGTTCACCTCCACCTCTCTTCTTTTTCATCGCTCAAGGTGATCGACAACAATAACTCACTCCCTCTCCCCTAATTTTTGTTGTTCACTAAAATATAACAATTGTTGTAAGTTTATTTTAGTGATACCTAAATAAAATATTGTAATCTTAATAAGTAGTTGCCACAGTTTCTGCGAGAAAAAATCAAAAGAGGTAAAATATAGTTTTATGTGCCACTTGTTGTATTTGGTTGATTTAGAAAATATATCTCTCTAGTCAACAAATGAGTGGTTTTTCTTGTTCCTACTTGCTAGGAAAATTGTTGTCACTGTGCACTATTTTCATTTCCTCACTAAACTATTATATTGCATGCAAGTGTGAATGGATTTTGGGTTTTAAAGATATAACATTGGCAAATAGGTTTAAAGAGTTATATATAAACTTGGAGACACAGGCTTTTTAAGTGGACATTTGAAAAGGCTTCATGCCTTGGTGGGCCTTTTGAAGGCTCAAACTTAGGCCTAAAAAAATCTATGTACAAGCTCAAGCCCAAATTCAAGCTCTAAATATCTGTTGCAGGTCCAAACCTACTCAGTTAAAGCCTAGCACGTACAGCCGAGAATATTTTCATCAGTATTGCTATTTTGCCAAAAGTCTAGATCGTGTTGATTAATTCCACTTAATGTAACCTTGCTAGTATTAATACTAATTAAATACTTTTTCCCCATAGCAAAATAACATTGAAAATTTTGCTCGATTAAAAAATATTACAGAAAGACCAGGAGAAACCCTATTGATACTTGGTACGACTTCTTATACATCTCATAATTTAGTATTCGTATTAATGGTTGATAATTATTTTACCAGTAAAGAAAACTCCTTTGTTTCATTTTTATTAATCTCTTCTTTTTGCCAAGAAAAATTTGAGGAACATTTAAGTTCTGGTTTTCAGATTGAACAGAAATAAAGAAGAACGGAGGACTATTCAATAACATTTCTATGTAAATTAGAACAAGAACATTGGTCCTTTATTATGCATTTAATTTCCCGGCTTCAGCTGGTTAATTTAATTATCATTTAAAAAGCAGCTTCTTTGGTGTAATCATTAATATCTTTAATAATTAAAAATAGAAAAATGAATATTTATTCATAAAAAGGGGAATCATGGATCACTGTAAACTTCTTATTGATATAATTTTATTGTCATAAGAACTATAGAGCTTGATGATGATAACGTTCTAGCGGAGATAGTGATGATACATACATGCATATAGTGAATTAAGCGCACTTAAAGCCAATGGGGACGCCTTTGCCACAGTAGTTGAGAATCAAGCTCAAGCTAACGGGAATGTTAAGGTCGTGATCATACTTGTCACTAGCACTTCAAATTAGTCACTAGTATTAACCCTATGTGGTATAGGAGCTAACTCTAGGTCAGTCTCTTGTGCAATCAAAGCTTGGTTTTAAAACAACTTTTAAGTTGAGTTACGTAATTAAAGATGAATAAAAAGTAGAAGAGAATGTTGATTTTAAATTAAGGTGAACAAGAAAGTAAAGAGAACGTAATAATAAGAGATAGTGAATAAGAAAAACTTTATTAATAAGATGAGCTTTCCAAAGATCAATGTGTGGCTATCCCGGTCTAAAAGTTAATAAGAATTGATAAAGAGAAAAGTACTAAGTCAAAATATAAACTCCAGGTGAACATGTAGGTCATAACTATTTAATTAATATTTATACCTAGAACTAGTATATAAATATCAACTAAATAATTATTTTCAGAACCACTTAGAATGTGAAATTCAATTCTGATTACAATTTGTTCCTCAAAACAAGAATATTCAAACAATATATTCTTAACAAGTAAGCCAGTGTTAAACTTAATGTATAACTACTCATGCAATCCTAAAAATAACATATTAGAATAACATGAAATAATCATGAGAGAAAAAAGGATTTATAAATAAGCTCACAAATTATAACTGAAAAAGAAATTCACATTAATAATAAAAAGAATGACATATAAGTGTTTCAAAACCTAGAACTAGGAAATCATAAAAACTTACATATGAAAGATTAAAAACTCTAGTTGCAACTCATCCAGGTTAAAGCATGGGACTCAAGCCACAACACCTCTCCTCAAGAACAAGAAGACTAGCCACTCATGTGGCTAGAACACATTATATTGATAAAGAAAGAAAACAAAAATATAAAGATGAAAGTAGAGGGATTGGACGCCTTAGTGAATGCTTCTGGGGAGTGTAGAGAGTGAGTGAAGATGTGTCCTGCTCCCTGCCCTTGGACCTCTTTTTATAGCCTTGGCTGACCCCTCCTTGCCTCCTTATGAGATAAAGATTATGATCTTTAATTTATCTTGGACTCTTGATCTTTGAATGATTTAGCCTCCTCATACCTTCCTTGATTTTCCATGATATAATCTTCATACAATTCAAATAAATCCTAGGATAATCTATTTAAATATTACATATTTTGAATAAATTATCCTATACAAATAATCTAAAATAATCACCCAGGAAACTAAAATGGTGTCATATATAAAATATGGATGGAGAAAAAAATGGAAAGAATGACATGCTCAATAGGGAGGATAGGATAAGATATGATACTAATGAAAGTAATTAAAAAAATGTCAAAAGGATTGGACGGAAGAGGGTAGGATTTTTATCTCATGACTTGGCTTGAAAAATAAGTGATCAAATTAATATTCGAATTAAGATAAAAGATGACTTAAGTTGATTTGAATTAAGGTTTACGATAATGAGAAGCTTAGTAGGCACAATGTGAGTAGAAGTAGGAAGGGTCTAAGATAATTCAAATAATTAAAAATGAAGATTTGGAGAGAAAATAAGGGGATTTAGTAGGAGTTTTGACTTATTCAAATATGAATTTAGGATGATAATTAATTTAAAGAGGATATTTTGGGATATTCTCTAACTAGATATCTCTAATTAGATATTAACAATTCCTCCTTTAATTAATTTTACAATCCCAAAATTGCCTTTCATTAATGAGGTGGCACTTCCTTTAACTTGATGAGAAAGAAAACCTTATAAAATCACTTTCCTATCCTTCATTAATGGTGAGCCACGTTTTTTAACAATAGGGCCATGAAAGAGATGCTATTTGGGCTTAAGTGGAAGTGTTATGGCCTATTTAAGAAGTATAAGTGGTAAATTAACATGTATGGGTCCTAACTATGCTGTAAATGGGCCCAAATGCATCCTTAAGACCCTGAAATCTATTAGTTTTTTAACACCTATGTTTTTTTTCCCAATCCGTTTGGGTTCCAAAGCCCACCTTCTTTCATCCATTATCACTTTGCAATAGTGTTATAGGCCCAACTTAGATTCAAAGCTCCTAATTACCTTGAAACACACAAGAAAGTAAAAATACTTTTGTGTAAATTAGTTTAACTAAGAAAACATAATAATTAGACCCATTTTAGTATTTATTTATATAATTTCTTGCTAGCTCCAATTATTGACAACTATTGCAATTAAACCCTTAAATTATAATAAAATCTTCAAAATATATATACAAATATATAATAAAATAGGAATACATCAGGCCAACACATAAAATGTCAACTTTAAAGGCAGTGCAGAGGCAGACGGCGGCTTCAAGGTCGACGAGGCCATCAATGAGGGAACAGCAAGGGATCTTTGGTGGCTTACCGAGATGAACGTTGACGAGATGCAACACATCGGCGCAGACACCAAACTTAAGGGCATCCATAGCTGCTTTCCTGGGGAAGGAGAAAATGGCGATGGTGATGGCGATGGCAGATAGGTGGAGGTTACCACCGTGAAGAAGAGGAGGTTGATGACACAAAGGACAAGGGGAGACTGGGAAGCCATACTTCGAGTTTCTATGACTTGGGTTCTTGTGATGCTTGGTGTTAGATTGGTGAGGAGTTTTGTGAGACATGATAGGGCTTTTATAGGAGAGGATACCTCACTTCTGTTTTTTTTTTTTTTTAAGTTGAGATTTTTTTTAATGTAAACGTTAAATGAATTGGATTTTCAAATTATTGTGGCGGCGACTTAAATGTTTAATGCATGTTGTTTTTCCCCCACTACATCTCTTATGTAATTAACTTGTCTAACAATGTGATATAATTGAATAAGTTTTGCACATGATGTGGATTTCTTTTTTTTTGGTAATCAAATGGACGGTTAACATTATTCGAATTTCCATTACCATCGATTTGTCTTTATTTTACGAAATCAAAAACTGTGTAAATATAAAATTTATACTTGAAAAAAAAAATAGACATTCAAAATCTTTTCATAATAAACGTAGATTTTACTGCTAAAAAGACACTTATAAATATACTTATGGTTATAAATTCCTCACATTTACAACAATATATTCCTTAACTATCAATTAAATTAAATTTTACATGAGGGCTGTGGCTTCTCACTATTGATTAAACGACATAGGTGTTTTCTTTCGTTAAACTTAAATCACTTGAATTAATGAAATGTCATTTGATATTTTTCCCTAGTTTTATTTAATACTCTTAGTTTCCACAATTTTACATAATATTCAATAGGAAGTTCGGGAACTATCGGGTTCAAAAATTGACATTTTTGTCTTCATTAATTTTAAATTACACTATATTTAATTAAGTGCGCGCATTTACAGCATTAAATAAATAAACGACATCTACATAATGATTAATGAACTCTTAGTAGTTCGGCTAAAAAAAATGAACTCTTTGTTTGACCTTAGATTTTTAGTGAATGAATAAATAAATAACAGGATGAAAAGCTAATAATAGATCACTTAAATATATAGGAGAGCAGCATAGCCTTCTTTTCAATTATGGGATCAAATTAAATTTTGGAATAAAATTAGTTAAATTATGTATTTGATCTTTTATAACCAAATACATGTTAATTGATTGATTAGACCAGTTATCGTGAGCGCCCATTGGATGAAAATTGAAATCGTCATGACAAGCTGGGACCGCAACGTGCACCGCAATGTGTGCCGAATTGTGTTTTTTTGACCTATTATGTGTTATTTCAACCTTAAAACTAATTTTAAAAAATGAGAAAATGAAAAAAAAAAAACCTCTTAAATTTCAAAATAATAGATCATTTTTGTAAGGGTTTTGATGTGTCAAAATTACCTATATATTTATCATTTTAAAATTCAACAGGTGTTTTTTGTCATTTTTTTCTTAAAAAATATTACCTTCAATCCTATATAAAATCTAATTTATGGTATAAATTACACGACAAACTAGATTTTATAATTAACACTAAAAGTAATAGAAAGGATTGTATTAGATCAGGACCCTTAAAGATCATGAAGATCATGAATTTTAATTCAAAGTATGTATCATACACAAACGTTTTGTTATACTAACTTTTAGGGCCATTCATGCAATGGGACGGGATAATTAAGGATAGGCTTGTCCCGTTAGCCAGGGACAGAATGGGACGAGACGAGACATCCTGTTTGATTTTTTTTTTTGACAAACTAATGTAATTTTGGCCTAGATCTCTTTTTTTTTTTATGTTGTAATGTTTTGTTAGAAAAATATCATGTAAAAAGCCCAATTATTTAATTAAAAAATAAAAAATAATATTGTAAAAAAAACTATCATAAAAGAAACATTGTATAATAGCTTTATGACTTGTTTTATTAAGGAAGGAGTTTTGTTGAGATAATATTGCAATTTAAAAACTGAAAATCAGTATAAAAATAAATTATCCTTAAAAAATGAATAATTTAATAATAATTATTAACAAGTAATTTTTTAAAAAAAAGGGGGATGGGATGACCCGTCATGTGTTCCATCCCACTCCCAAATTTTTTTTGTCCCATTTCAAAATGACCAGAATCGGTACAGGACAAATTAAGCACCCCTACTAACTTTCATACTAAATATAAATCATAATTATTTTTTTGCCAACCATAATTACCTACTTCATATATGCTAAAATAATTAGTTAAAATTAATTTTTCAAATTTTCTCTTGATAATTAGTATTTCTCTATATTTATTTGTTATTAATATTCAAAATATGCATTTAATGATAAGTAGGGATATTTGTTTAAAATAGACATTTAATTATATAGAAATAACATATACTGTATATCTTCACTCTTCAGTCTTTCTAAACTATGTTTATTTTATGTTGAAATTTACAACTTCAAAGAAATTGTAGACACTGAACCATGAATAGCTCTGTTTCCTCGCTGGAATCTCCTCTATATTAAAAGCTGTCGTGGTCAATGTTAAGTGTTTAATTTAACTTGTTTTAAGTTATTTATGTTATACGAATGTGAAAAACGCAAAAATTATTTTTTTTAAGGGTCTTACCCGCATTCCCTTAAAAAAAAAAAGTGTTTTACTGCATGAAACTTCGTTCACATGTTTAATGACTTTATTTAGTGTAAAATTATTTACAATAGGCTAACCTATTAGTATTGCAGTGAAACCGCCAGGTGCCAAATTAATATTGAAACCGAATTCCCTGTTTCTGTGAACATTATATTACTAAAAAATTGACTTTTAATAGCGATAAACAGCCACTATCATAGCAACTGTCGCTGATAGTTATTTGCGGTGACAAAATATATTGCTGCCAAAAATTTTAAAAAAAAAGTCACCATTGAAAGTATACTTTTAGGCCAGATGTCATCATGGAATGTTACTTTCAAAGACAACATTTGTCACCATTGAAAGCAACATAAAAATAATGTCATGTGTAACACTTCACAAAATTATATCCACATACGTGATAAAATACTTCATTTAAAAATCCATACATATTTCTAACACTTCCAAACAAATCATAATTTCCAAATATTTTTCTAACATAACAAAATAAACGATCAAAATCTTATAGTCATGACAAATAAAAATATAATATAGCATGTATTTGAGGAGCATAGAAGCCTTCATGGCTCACTCCATCGGTGCCTTCCCTTGATTCCTACTAGATCCTTCGCCTAAAAATAGTAATATAAGGGATGGGATTAAATGTCTCAGTAACTACTGAAATCCTAATCTATACAAGCAAACCATATATGATAAACAAAAATCTGTTTATATGTGTGTGTGTGTGTATATATGTGTGTATGAAAATCACGGATTTATACATTCAACTCAATTTCATTTTTGATTCAACAATATACCAATATCATTTTTCTCATATATCCAAAAATAATGCAATATGTGGCCTCCCTTATATCACCGTCAACTCTTATATTGCTGACTGAAACCATAGGCTAACACATAGTCCGATAGGAGCTAATATATTTTACTGAATTATTCTAAGCTTATCGATATTGGAGATATATCTGGTCAAAG
The DNA here is from genome assembly GCF_004799145.2 of Neltuma alba. Lineage (NCBI taxonomy): Eukaryota > Viridiplantae > Streptophyta > Magnoliopsida > Fabales > Fabaceae > Neltuma > Neltuma alba. Next base: position 37,877 of record NW_021635636.1, on the reverse strand, counting down.
ATATAGAGCTCAACTTTGGACTATGACTCCCCTCCTTTGCAATAAAAGAAGAAGGTGTCATATGTCCTACAGCTCCAATGAATTCCTGGCCAAAGGAAAATATAGAAGAAGGGGCCCTTACAAGCACCATCCACTATGTATCGAGTGATGCATACCACGTGGTGATTTTATATCCATGCAAATCTCCTTCTATCTTTAGCCCAACAATACATATGTCATATGCAAATAATGTTACATCATAAATACGTCCTCAAATATATTATCAAAAATAAGATAGCAATAAAATTTTCTATACCATTTAACAACAACTCATAATAATTCCATAGCTATCAATATATTTAAAATATTGATCATAATTAATAGCAATAAATCTTAACAAAATGAAGTAACATATCAAAATTTATTTGAAAAATCATAATATATATATTTCAATATGATATATAAAAAATATAGTAAATCCATAATACAATTATACACAATTCACATGTACATGAAAGAATTTTCAGAGTTACCTGGTACTTTTTAGTTTATAAATATTCACACAAAAATTACTCCAAAATTCTCAAGAGTTTACAAAATTGCACATAAATATTTATTAATATAAAACTCAAAACTATTCTTAAAACTACTCTAAAACTCTAAGACTACCCTCTAAAAAAAATTATATTAACTCTTACAAACCTAGCTATTTATAGTGGGTACAATATTATTTTGACAATAAAATTTTTATATAAAACTATTTAAATTTAATAACTTAAATAAATATATATTTATTACCCCAAATGTAAATATTTTATATTAAAATCTCAATTATTTATTATAGTCTCATTGAAAATTTTTTCTCAACCAAACAACTACTTTGAAGTGTAAATAAATTTTTTTTCCTAAAATTCTCAATTTACAATTCTTCAAGTTTTCAAAAATTATTTTCAAAATATATCTTTAACCTATTTAACATTTAAACCGATTAAAATCTCAATAATATATTAAATAACTCAAATAAACTATTTAACTTAAATTTAATCAATAAAAACATACTATATGTCTTTGAATAACAAATTTTTCAACTAAAATCTTAATTCAAAATTCTCAAAACAATCATTGAACATATATAAACTGATTAAAATTCCTTAATAATGTATTTTTAAATTTCTACGATCATATATTATCAAAACTCTATATTTACTCTATACCCAAATGGTAAAATTTTCTCTAAACATTAGAATAAAACTAATAATATAAAGTTATAAATATATAGAAAATATTCACAAAGAAAATTTGACAAAAAAAGTAGTTTTGTATACATAAATGATCCCCAAAACTTGTCTTAGATCATGTATTGCAACTCCTCACTCACAGAAGTTAATTGCCCTTAATTTGTCGCTTTGGAGTTATTCTAAAAATTAACCGAATTAATGCAATTTAGTGCATAATCCGGGTCGTATTCACTTTGAAGAGCCGAAAATGAAATTAAATCCTAGTAAATAAATGCAAGTAACCTAAACTATAAAAAAGGATTTTTGATTTGATAATTGCTAAGTAAACACCTTGAATTAAATTGAAATTAAAATACTTTTTTTTTGTTTTTATATAAAAATGATTAAAATGAATGAAGATTAAAGAAATGAAAATGAGACACACAAGTAACAATGATAATAATCAATCCTCCAATTCAACAACGCAGACAATCCTCACTCCAAAAGATACGGGAGTTAAAATAATGAATTAATAATTATAATTAAACTTTCAATCCAATAATCGAGCCACCTCGAATTGCCACAAAATATTTTTCTAAAATCCAAACTTACTAACTGCAACCCAGAATAATAAAATGGGATTAAGGATGCTAAAAACCAATGCTTAATTAGAACTCTTAAATCAAAAACAACAGAATTAAAGTTAGCAAAAGACAATATATTAACTCCAAAATCAATACAAATGTCATAACCACAACATTAAAATTGAAAGTAAAGTTATAAACAGTCCAATATCAAATGCTAAACAATAATCTCCAAATATAATCAGATTAAATAATAAAAATTTTCTAATAATCAGAATAACTATCCTAAGACTTAGGAATTGATAAACAATTATTAGACAGGAAATTTAAGTAACTAAACTCCCCTTTGATAATCCGAGCTCCTGCTATTGTTGTTGAATTAGAGAATTATTAAGCTCTAGCCACAGTTTGCCATAAAAAATGCCATATTCATAACTTTGCTATAGGATTCCATGAAAGAGACGTGACGGAACAGTGCAATGAAGGATGACGCTGTCTAGCTCCCTGTTTTCTGCCTCTACTCGTCGCTGGTTCTGTCACGCCGAGAACGGAAGGAATAGAGAAGTTGACGACGATGGTCACGTCGCTGGTCGTTTGCCTCTGTTTGCTGTCGCACCTCACTCCTCTTTCTTTCTTTCTTCCCACTGTCACTCCTTGTTCGTGTCGCTGGTCCTTTGTTTTTTTCTTTCGCCGTTGCCCGCTCGTCCCCTTCCTGAATGAAGGTGATGAATGAATTGTAGGATATTAGGTTGGGGCGCAAAACGTTGCGTTTTGCTCCCCCTTTTATTATTATATATATTATTTATTTATTTTTATTTTTTTCCTTCTTTTTTTTATTTTTATTTTTAAATCTTCCAAAAACCTGTAATCAAAATTTAGGAATAAAGTAGCATTAATTGTCCTTAAAAATCAATTAATCATAATTAAACCAAAGTATGACAATTTTGCCCCTAAAAATTAATAATTCAAAATAAAATATAATAAATTAATTAACAATCAATTAAGACAAAAAAGGACCAATTAAGTTGACAAAACCAATATAAAAGATATCAAAATATATAAAAATAATTGAGTTTGTCAACTCCCCCGCACTTAGCCTTTTGCACTCCTGGGCAAAACATCAATAAAGAAGAATCTAATAGAGAGACTCAATGCAAGCAAACATAAAACTAACTAAGCATGAATGTGCAATTAACTCAAACAACCTTTATTCCTAATCAATCAACAATTGTGGAATACTTCAATGCAAAGAAATTAACACTTGAAACACAGCAGGATAAAGGAAGAGAAACATAATAGAGCTCACATAGGGTACAAGTGTTTCACTCATCTCTCAAATGGGAAAAATTTCACTCAATCCACCTAGATTAGCATCTATCATAAGCTTGTAGAGATTCTAATATCTCCACCACTAGCATACCTTAGATTCATGATCAAGGGGACTTGAAGGGTTGTAATGTCGAAAAACAAGGCCAAATGAATGCAATGGACTAACAAGTGAAATGCATGAGTAAGAAAGTATCAACTCAAAGTAAGCTAAAGTACAATCATGAAACAACACTAACGTGTAGATTTTATCTTTTGAGACAGAAATCCTTGCTCTTCAAACTACCATTAAATGCCTTATTTCAAATTTATTCTTTTGTTGCAACTTATTTTCTTTTCTTTTTTTTTCTATAACTTTCTTTCTTTGGCTTTTTCTAAACATTTTCTTCTCTTTATTGCCTTTTTCTATTTCTTCTTCTTTTTTGCTTTTTTTCTCCTTTGGCGTCCAAACCCAAGAAGGCAAAGATATAGACATTAATGATGTACTTTTCAAAATGAAAAACCAAACATAACTCATGCAAAACACTTGCTAAAAAGCAATGAATGGAATGAAAGTGAAGGCTCAAAAGGGTGAACAAATGTTAAATGAAGTGGTTTGTATTTGGGTAAAGGTTTAGAAATGAATACCCCTATCATCTTCATAAACCTAGGTATTAAAGCAGCTTTGAAAAAGAATCTAGACAAGTTCTAGAGATTAACCAAAACTAGGTGAAAATCACACAAGATGAGAAAGAATACATGGCTCAATAATCTTTCCATGAAGGTGATGAGAGCCTTCGCCTTGGGGTTTCCAATAAAAAATAAATCTAATCAATGCAATATAGTGCAAAACTCAGGTCGTTTCACTTTGAAGAGCCCTTATTTGAAATCCTAAGCAAACTAAGTATCAAAAATAAAGAATTGACTTGAAAAGGAATTGATTTTCTTTTTAACTAACTAATTGGAAAAATTTAAAAGGATGCAAAATGAGTAAATAATTTTTGGATTTTTAGTTTATAAAATGGATATGAATGAAATAAGTAAAGTGAATTAACAAGTGACAGCAAATGGAAAAGCAATCCTCTAGCACAATGATTAAGGCTATCATTACTTCAATTAATTTGGGAGTTAGTGAAGTTAACTTCCCTTAATTTGTTGCTTTGGGGTTACTCCAAAAATTAACCGAATTAATGCAATATAGTGCACAATCCGGGTCGTATTCACTTTGAGGAGCCGAAAATGAAATTAAATCCTAGTAAATAAATGCAAGTAACCTAAACTATAAAAAAGGATTTTTGATTTGATAATTGCTAAGTAAACACCTTGAATTAAATTGAAATTAAAATACTTTTTTTTTGTTTTTATATAAAAATGATTAAAATGAATGAAGATTAAAGAAATGAAAATGAGACACACAAGTAACAATGATAATAATCAATCCTCCAATTCAACAACGCAGGCAATCCTCACTCCAAAAGATACGGGAGTTAAAACAATGAATTTAGAATTATAATTAAGCTTTTAATCCAACAACCAAGCCACCTCGAATTGTCACAAAATATTCTCCTAAAATCCCAACTTACTAACTGCAACCAGAATAATAAAATGGGATTAAGGATGCTAAAAATCAATACTTAATTAGAACTCTTAAATCTAAAACAACAGAATTAAAGTTAGCAAGAGACAATATGATCCAAGATTCCAAGCCACCTTAGAAAATCACAATATATTAACTCCAAAATCAATACAAATGTCATGACCACAACATCATAATTGAAATCAAAGCTATAAACAACCCAATGTCAAATGCTAAACAATAATCCAGTCACAATAATATCTAAATATAATCAGATTAAGCAATACAATTATCCCAACAATCAGAAAAACTATCCTAAGACCTAGGAATTGTTAAACAATTATTGAGTAAGAAATTAAAGCAACTAAAACTCCCCTTTGATGATCCAAGCTCCTGCCATTATTGCTGAATTGGAAGATTATGAAATCTAGCCTCGGTTTGCCATCAAAAATACCATAATTAGAGCTCTGTTACGGTTTTCCATGGAAGCTCGACGGTGACAGAACTGATTTCGCTGTCTCACTCCTTCTGGTTCCCTCGGCAACGGCGAGCTCTCTGGCACCTCTCCTCACGCTGGTTCTGTTGACACCGAGAAGGAGAAGAAGATGATGGATGGTGCCGCCCTCTCCCCTGGTGCCGTCGTCCAGCTCCTGCTCACCTCTGGTTCTGTGGTCGCGTTGAGAAGAAGAAGGGATGAAGACGATGGTGATGAAGGGAGGTTCCCCCTCTACCGTCACTTAGCGTCTCCGTCAGCTCGCTGGAGATGATGATGAAGAGTGTGTTGCTCGCTGCCCCAGCTCGTTCAGCGTCGCATGTGCTGCCTCCAAGCTCGCTCGGCGTGTTCGCGCTTCCCCTGTTTTTCTCCAGCCGCACAGCTCGTTCCCCCTTCAGCTCCTGTGTGTTTCCGCGGATGAAGAAGATGAATAATTGAATATTAGGTTGGGGGAGCAAAACAATGTTTTGCTCCCCTTTTTTTTAATTATTTTTTTATTATTTTTTCTTTTTTTCTTTTTTTTTTTTTAAATTTTCATTTTTATTTTTAAATCTTCCAAAAACCTGTAAACAAATTCAAGGATAAGGTAGCAGTAATTGTCCTCAAAAATCAATTAGTCACAATTAAACCAAAATATGACAATTTTGCCCCTAAAAAATAATAATTCAAAATAAAACATATTAAATCAATTAATAATCAATTAAGGCTAAAAAGACTAATTAAGTTGACAAAACCCATATAAAAGATATCAAAATATATAAAAATAATTGAGTTTGTCAGTTAGCTAAATTCAAAAGACTTTAAGGGCTACCCCTTAGACTTGGTTTAATTAGAATAATCAACACCAAGCCACCTGGCATATTAATTATTCACAATTAAACTGTTTCAGCACAATTAGCCAAAAAGAAAATCAAAGAAAAGCAATTAATATTTTTAGTCCAATAACCAAGCCACCTTGAATTACCACTGAATGTTCACAATAATTTCAAAACATAGTCTGACCTAGTACAATGTAAAGAAATTAAAGTTAATCATAGCATAATGTTAAATGCTAACAAAAGATTCTAACAACTACAACCAATCTCAATATAAATATAAACCATCACAGCCCATTTAAACATTATAAAATTCATTTTAGGACCTAGAAATCACAATTATAATAAAAGAAGTAAAGATTGGAAGAGTTGAAACTCCCCTTTAAAGCTCTAAGTTCAAGCCATAACCATTGCTCTAGAGAATTGGAAGGATTTAGCTACTCCTAACCATCATGTTTTCTGGTCTCTGGTGCTGTTACGCCGTCGCTGATCTGTCTCTGTTGGCCGCCACTCCTCTGGTTCTATTGCGCAACGTAGAGAGGAAGAAGATGATGAATAGTGCCGCACACGTAGCCGCCAAGCTCCCCTCGCGTCCTGGTTGTTCGTTCTTCCTCTTTTCTTTTTCTTCCCGCCAGCTCTCCTTCTTTTCTCCAGCTTGTGTGTGCGCCTCTGTTCTGCCACCAGGAAGAAGTCGTGGAGAAGAAAGAAGAAGAGATGTTGTCGATGGAAGATGAAGACTCAGAGGAGAGGAAGTGTGATCGCCGTGAAGCTCTGGTCCTTCGTTCTCTCTTCCTCGCCGCTAGTCCTCTCTCACCGTCAGCTTGCTGGTTGGTGTCCTGTCCCTAAATGATGATCATTTGAATAATAGGTTATTAGGGGGGGTAGGGGCAAAACGCAACGTTTTGCCCCCTTCTTTTTAATTATCTTTTTATTATATTTTTTCTTTTTTTATTTTATTTTATTTTATTTTTCATTTTTATTTTTAAATCTTTCAAAAACCTGCAAACAAAATTCAAGAATAAGATAGCATTCATTATCCTCAAAAAATCATTTACTCACAATTAAACCAAAATATGACAATTTTGCCCCTATAAAATAATAATTCAAAATAAAATATATTAAATCAATTAATAATCAATTAAGGCCAAAAAGACTAATTAAAAACCCATATAAAAGATATCAAAATATATAAAAATAATTGAGTTTGTCAGAAGGCTTTCTCCAAGATGTTTCCTCCTTGAGGATTAAACTATGAAACAAGGTTAATAACATTGCACTAAAGGAATTCTACTATGCTAACCAACTAAGAACAGAAATCACTCAAATCAAATACAATTAAACTCAGCCGTGCAACATTCACAAGTATTGTGCAAAAGGATTTTATAATAGATGCCTAAGGATTACAAAAGTCAAAAGTTAGCAACAGAGAAAACAGCAACTCACCCATACAGCAGTGTAGAACACTGAGACGAATGAAAGCAAGAGGACATAGAAACTAGCAACAAAATTTCCAAGCAAGAATCACTCTCAAATCATGCGATGCAATTCAAAAATCAACCAATAAGGCAAAGAAGAGAGAAATTATAGAAGAAATACTTAGGAAGCAGGAGCAAATCCAAAGGTAAAATTTTTTTTTCTTCCAAAAACAGCTCAACAACTCAACAACAATCCCTCCCCCACACTTGATCAATACATTATCCTCAATGTAAGAAAAACAATATTATCTTAACCTAAACTCTCAGGTGAAGTGAAAGTTGTGAAGTCTGATTTGAAATCGAAGCACAACACATCACTATCACGAAAAAGAGAAAAGGGAGAGATAGGATAAGATAATGTGAAAAGAAAATGGACAAGTATAAATCAAGTGATCAAAAGAGATGGCAAAATCAAGAGGAAACAAAACAAACAACTACTAAACAGAAATAAACAGCTACAACTACAACTACTAGAGAAGTTCCCTCCCCCACACTTACTCATAACTATCTCAGCAACATATATCACTAGCAATACAACAGAAAGTAAAAGAGTAGGGTGAAAGGGAACAACTGTGTGATCAGGGAGGTCTTTGATCCTCATGGCAGTGCTTCAGCAGATGGCCGTTGACTTGTGAGGTTATACCGGTCTCCTCATCTACGAGCTCTACCGTGCCAAAGGGATATACTTTAGTAACTCTAAACGGACCTTCCCACTTGGTGACAAACTTCCCAGGCATCAGCTTCAACCGGGCTTTAAACTTCAGAACCTTGTCACCTTCATGAAACTGCTTTCTCAGAATTTGTCTATCATGAATCATTTTCAGCTTGCCTTTGTAGATTCTGGCATTGTCATAGGATTCAAGTCTCATTTCTTCAAGTTCTTGGAGTTGCATCTTCCGATTAACTAGTGAAGATTCGAGATCTGCATCACATGCCTTGATTGCCCAATAAGATTTGTGCTCGATCTCCATAGGTAGATGGCAAGCCTTGCCATAGAGCAACCGGAAGGGGGACATGCTTATAGGGGTCTTTTAGGCAGTCCTGTAAGCCCAAAGAGCTTTCTCAAGCCTTTCACTCCAGTCCTTACGGGATGGTTTCATGATCTTCTCAAGTATTCGCTTCACTTCCCGGTTAGAGACTTTAGCTAACCCATTTGTCTGAGGGTAATAAGGAGTGGCCAGCTTGTGATTGACTCCATGTTTAGCCAATAGAGACTTGATGGTCCTGTTGCAGAAGTGTGTTCCTTGGTCACTAATGATTGCTCTTAGAATGCCATACCTGCAAAAGATATGAGAACGTAAAAACTTGGCAACAGTAGAAGCATCATCTTTCCTAGTTGGTACTGCCTCAACCCATCGAGACACATAGTAATATGTATGAAAACCCAAAAGATGAAAGGAAGGGACCCATAAAGTCCATGCCCACACATCAAAGATTTCACAAAAAATGCATAAGTCTTAGAGGCATCTCATGCTTCCTACCCAAACTCCCAAACCTCTGACACTTATCGCAAGACTTGCAGAAAGAATAAGCATCCTTAAATAGAGAAGGCCAATAAAAACCACACTCTAAAACTCTCCTAGCAGTCCTATTAACACTAAAATGCCTCCCACAAGATAAAGAATGGGCAAAGGTAAGGATAGAGTGGATCTCATTATTTAGAACACAGCATCTGATGATCTGGTCACTGTATTGCTTCTACAAGATTGGAACATCCCAGATATAGTATCTTGCCTCCCTCTTCAGCTTATCAATATGAAATTTAGACATAGAAGGAGGTATAAGGTCAGTGACAAGATAATTAACTATATTAGAATACCAAGGCTCATGAACAGCTAAGGCAAAAAGTGCAGAATCAGGAAATGAGTCAATAACAAGATCAGAAGAGTCAACTCCTTGTGTGCCTTTAGGTAACCGACTAAGGTGGTCAGCTACATGATTCTCCGCTCTGACTCTATCTCTAATCTCGATATCAAACTCCTGTAGCAGCAAAGCCCATCTCAGCAGTCTAGGTTTAGGCTGAGGCTTCTTAAATAGGTACCGAACTGCTGTATGATTTGTAAAAACAACCACTCGAGAGTTTATTAGATATTGTCTAAACTTATCCAAAGCAAAAATAATAGCAAACAGTTCCTTCTCTATGGTGGTGTAATTCACTTGAGCGGAATCAAGTATCTTGGAGGCATATGCGATGACTCTAGACTGTTTCTCCTTCCTCTATCCAAGCATGGCACCTACTGCAAAGTTAGAAGCATCACAAGATAGCTCAAAATGTAAATTCCAGTTAGGTGCAGTGAGAATAGGAGGTGAAACAAGCATAGATTTCAAAGTGTCAAAAGCATGCCTACACTTGTCATCAAATTTAAATTCAACATCTTTTTTCAACAAGGTAGAAAGAGGCAAAGCAACTTTACTAAAATCCTTAATAAAGCAACGATAAAAACCTGCATGCCCTAAGAAAGACCTCAAGTCCTTTAAACAAGTAGGATAGGGAAGGGATGAAATAATTTCAATTTTGGCCCTATCAACCTCAATCCCTTTTTGAGAGATGAGGTGACCTAAGACTATCCCTTTATCAACCATAAAATGACACTTTTCAAAGTTTAAAACCAATTTTTTATCAATACACCTCTCAAGAGCCTGCTCTAGGCTATTCAAGCACTCATCAAAACTCACACCGTAAACAGTAAAGTCATCCATAAAAACCTCCATGTTCTGCTCTAGAAGATCACTAAATATCGCCATCATGTACCTTTAAAAAGTGCCTGGAGCGTTACACAACCCAAATGGTATCCTTCGATAAGCAAATGTACTAAAAGGGCATGTGAAGGTAGTTTTGTCCTGATCTTCAGGAGCAATGGGCACTTGAAAATAGCCAGAAAAAACACCCAAAAAACAATAGTGAGACTTTTATGAAATTCTCTCCAACATCTGATCTATAAAAGGTAATGGAAAGTGGTCCTTTCTTGCGGCATCATTCAACTTCCTATAATCTATACACACTCTCCAAGCATTTTGAACCCTAGTTGGAATCAATTCATCATTTTCATTTCTCACTACTGTGATACCGCTCTTCTTTGGTACTACTTGTACTGGACTTACCCACTCGCTGTCTGATATGGGATAGATGATCCCAGCACTTAACAACTTTGAGACTTCCTTCTTAACCACATCCAGAATGAGAGGATTCAATCTCCTCTGTGGTTGCCTAACTGGTTTGGACCCTTCCTTTAAAAAGATCTTGTGTGTGCAAACTGATGGATTAATCCCTAGGATGTCCCCTAAAGACCATCCTATAGCCCCTTTATGACTCTTCAATATAGAAATCAATCTTTCTTCTTCAGAACTACTCAAAGAACTGGAAATAATAACAGACACTTTAGAATCAGCAGCAAGAAAGACATATTTCAAATTAGGGGGAGGGGTTTTAGTTCTAAATGAGGAGGTTACACAATAGAAGGAACTAATTCTTTTATGTCAAGTGCATTCAATGCAAGTGGCTTGTCCATGTGGCTTAGGGAAGGAGATATAAACTCATCATGATGTGTGTGTCCTCCACTTTCCAACTCAGTGCCATTCTTGGATGACCTACAAAAAAGAGGATCGGTATCAATTTTATCAATAGAAATATTAAGTAAATCATAAGGAAGAGTGGGATTGGAAGTGACTAAGTCAGTAGCAATCTTGCTGCTAGCCTCTTCTAATGTTCTAGCACCACTCAAAGGAGAAGCCACTGGTGTAGCTTGTGTAACAGCTCCTTTATCATCAGTACCTACAGAATTAATAAAGTCACCTTTCTCAAGGCTATCATCAAGTGTAACATTCAAGGCAGAATCACAGTTAAGACAAGATGATGCATCAAAATCATGAGAGATGGAAAGGAGGTGATCAACTTCTAAACAGTTAACACACACCACGTCACCATAATATGAGCAAAAAGAAGAAGAATGAGGGGTAGATAAACAAGTAAATGCATCATCGTGCTCAACAATCTCGTCATACCAGTTATGTTCATGCATCTCAGATTCATGCAAATCATCAGCATCATTAACAGCACAATCAATCAAATTAACACCCAAGTAAGAGCAATCTGCATAACCTTGACTCATAGCATCAGAAATATTGAAGGTAATCTGTTGGTCCCCAAAGCCCATGGTAATGACCTCATCTTTCATATTAATTATGGTTTGGGTTGTTCTAAGATAAGGTCTTCCTAGAATCAAAGTGCTATCGGCTTTAATCTTATAAGTCATATTTAACACATAAAAGTCAGCTGGGAACACAAGACCTTTCACTTGCACAAGAACATCCTCAAGAAAGCCCTTAGAGTGTCTCACAGTCCTATCAGCTAGACCTAGCATAACACTAGTGTCTTTCAAGGCATGGATACCTAAACTCTCATAGACAGAGGTAGGCATAACATTTATGGCTGCACCTAAGTCTAGTAAGGCATGTGAAATGTTTGTTTTGCCTATGGTACAGGGAATAGTGTAGGAACCTGGCTCTTTACACTTAATACGTAGCTGTGGCTTGAAGATAGCACTAATACTAGACCCCAATTGGATTCTCTCACTATGTCTATACTTCCTCTTGTTTGTACATAGATCTCTCAAAAACTTAGCACACTTAGGCATCTTCTTAATCAAATCAAGTAATGGCACATTAACCTCAAGTTTGCTAAACATTTCAGAAAGCTCATCATTATCTTTTTTTCCAACAACTTTCTTACTCATGAGATATGAATGAGGAAAAGGCAAATCAGAAATGTTTACCTCATCACATTTGGGAGGTGATCCTTTCTCTATTGGCTCTTTGGATTGAATGGAGGTCTCTTGAGTAGCCTTGAGAATATCTTGAGTGGTTTTAGAAGGAGGAGACTCAACTTCTACTCTTCGTCAACCAGTTCTTCATCCTCTTTATCTTCTTTGAATTGCATTGTCTTAGCACCAATTTCCTTACCGCTTCTCAATGTAATTGCATTCAAAGATTTAGGATTTATCACCGTGTTGGAAGGCATTGAACCAGTAGCCTTAGCTTGTTATTCACTCATACCATTTGACAACTTAGTGACATAAGAAGTCAAATTAGAGATTCTAGTTTCCCATTGCTCTATCCTATTCTCTAGGGTTACAAATCTAACTCTAGATTTAGCTTCAGACTTAGATATGTGCTCAGTCATTGCCTTAATGCCCTTGAGTATTCGAGAGAACCGCTCATCATCCTTAAACTACGGTTGCTGTGGGGTAGACATGGCTCTAGAAGATTCTCTTTGTAACCCTCCATAGTAAGATTGCCCTTGAGGAACCATATTGCCTTGAAACCCTTCTTGAACCTGCCTATTGTCACCTCCTCCCCATCGAAAATTTGGATGAGCTTTCCATCTTCATTATATGTATTTGAGTATGGGTTCCATTGCTTAGATTGATTGGCCCTTCCTTGATACATGGCAGAAACTTCCTCATATCTATGAGGGCAAGCAGCAGAGATGTACATAACAGAGTTACAATGCGTACAACTAGGTGCAGTCATCTCCATAGAATTAGGATTCCGAGTGTCAACAGGGAGAGTGTGAGATGCAAGCTTATTCAACTGTATAGTCAAAGCAACAATTTGAGAAGTGAATATGTCCAATTGAGGAATGTGGACTGAAGAAGGATTAGTATGCATTGCATTGACATTTTTAGACTCCCTGATGTTATACTGTTGATGGTTCAAGGCCATTTTCTTGATAAGTTCCCATGCCTCCTCAACAGTTAAATCAATGAGAGAACCTCTAGAAGCAGCATCCAACATCCCCTTGTCTTGGGTCTTAAGTCTTTCATAAAAGTATTGGACTAACTGCTCATCTGGAATATGATGGTGTGGACATCCAGAAAGCAAGTCTTGAAAACGGTTCCAGTAGTCATAAAGTGACTCATCATAGTCTTGCTTTGCAGAGTATATCTCTTTTCTCAATGTGGAAGTCCAGGAAGCAGGGAAGTACTTCTCTAAGAATGCTTTTATGAGGTTGTTCCAGTTATGGTAGGCATCTGTCATATGCCTAGGCAAGCTCATGTATCATTCTTGCGCTTTACTCTCTAGAGACAAGTGGAATACCTTCCAAAGAACCTCATCCAGATTAGCCCCAACCGGCTTCATGCTAGAACATACCATAGAGAGAGAGATTTCATATGACTGTACGGGTCCTCACCTGTCAAACCATAGAATTTAGGCAAATAATTAAGTAGTGGACCTTTAATCTCAAAATTGACATTAACATTAGGGCATGTAACATTAAAAGGATCATAATTTGCATCAGAAGTAGTGGCTTCCCTAATGGTTCTTCTTCTAAGGTTACCTCCATTATTCTCTCCTACTCTATCATGTTCCCCGTTATGTCCATTGCCCCCTCTATCATTACCACCATTGTTGTTACCGTTAGGATTGTTAACAGTTTCCATTATGTCACCTAAGTCAACCACCAAATCTAGACCAGTTAAATTGTCTAGTTCAACCTCAGTAGTCCTTTCTACTCTTTGGTCTTGTCTAACTTCCCTTAAAGAACTTTGAAGTTCAGGATTGGAAGGAACTAGGGTTTTAGACTTACTCCTTCTTGGTATAAACAATCAACCAACCGGAAGCAATTAAGTAAAAAAAAAACAGATGAATGCAGTGCAATGCAAGTTTATGTGTATGAGAATGAAAATGCAAGAGGTAAAATGAAAATGAAAATGAAAAATGCAAATGAATGAAAAATCAAGATATTTAGTTATGTTTTTGAAAAATTTTCTATGCAAAGAAAAGAAATGCTATGAAAAATCAAAAGAAACAAATGCAAACTACTAAAGAAAATGCAAAAACTAACAAAAATGAAAACTAATAAGGCTCAACAAATAAACCCCAATCAAAGTTACTTGACACTTAATTACTAGGGAACCAATTTCTTGGCTCCCCAGCAACAGTGCCACTTGAAGTTAATTGCCCTTAATTTGTCGCTTTGGGGTTACTCCAAAAATTAACCGAATTAATGCAATATAGTGCACAATCCGGGTCGTATTCACTTTAAGGAGCTGAAAATAAAATTAAATCCTAGTAAATACATGCAAGTAACCTAAACTATAAAAAGATTTTTGATTGGATAATTTCTAATTAAACACCATGAATTAAATTGAAATTAAAATACTTTTTTTTGTTTTTATATACAAATGATCAAAATGAATGAAGATTAAAAAAATGAAAATGAAACAAGCAAATAACAATGATAATAATCAATCCTTCAATTCAACAACATAGGCAATCCTCACTCCAAAAGATATGAGAGTTAAAATAATGAATTAAGAATTATAATTAAGTTTTTAATCCAACAACTGAGTCACCTCGAATTGTTACAAAAATATTTTCCTAAAATCCCAACTTACTAACTGCAACCAGAATAATAAAATGGGATTAAGAATGCTAAAAACCAATACTTAATCAGAACTCTTAATTCCAAAACAACAGAATTAAAGTTAGCAAAAGACAATATGATCCAAGATTCCAAACCACTTTAGAAAATCACAATATATTAACTCCAAAATCAATACAAATGTCATAACCACAACATTATAATTGAAATTAAAGTTATAAACAGTCCAATGTCAAATGCTAAACAATAATCCAGTCGCAATAATCTCCAAATATAATCAGATTAAACAATAAAAATTTTTTAATAATCAAAATAACTGTCCTAAGACCTAGGAATTGTTAAACAATTATTAGACAGGAAATTAAAGTAACTAAACTCTCCTTTAATGATCCGAGCTCCTGCTATTGTTGTTGAATTAGAGAATTATTAAGCTCTAGTCACGGTTTGCCATCAAAAATGCCATATTCAGAACTTTGCTACAGGATTCCATGAAAGAGACGTGACGAAACAGTGCAATGAAGGATGACGCTGCCCAGCTCCCTGTTTTCTGCCTCTGCTCGTCGATAGTTCTGTCACGCTGAGAATGGAAGGAATAGAGAAGTCAACGATGATGGTCACGTCGCTGGTCACTCGCCTCTGTTTGCTGTCGCGCCTCACTCCTCTTTCTTTCTTTCTTCTTCCCGCTGTCACTCCCTGTTTGCGTCGCTGGTTCTTTGTTTTTTTCTTTTGTCGCCGCCCGCTCGTCCCCTCCTGAATGAAGGTGATGATGAATGAATTATATAGGATATTATGTTAGAGACAAAACGTTGCGTTTTGCTCTCTCTTTATTATTATATTATTTATTTATTTTTATTTTTTTCTTCTTTTTCTTTTTTTTTTAAATTGTCTTTAAAAATCAATTAATCATAATTAAACCAAATATGACAATTTTACTCCTAAAATTAATAATTCAAAATAAAATATAATAAATCAATTAACAATCAATTAAGACAAAAAAAGATCAATTAAGTTAACAAAACTCATATAAAAGACATCAAAATATATAAAAATAATTGAGTTTGTCACTCTCTCCTCCTCTTTTCTCCCCTCTCTTCCTCTTCCCTCTCCCCTCTCCCTCTTTTATTCTATTTTCCTTTACCATCTAACTAACCCATTCCTCTTTTTCTTTATTCTTCAATTAATTACCTCTCCATTTTTTCAACTTTCTTTACTACTCCCATTTTTTTCACCGCCATCCGTCCTTTCCTCTTTTTCCCTCTACAATTAATACTTTTCCCCTTTTTCAACTTTCAATTACACCACCCCCACCTTTCCACCGTCGGTAAAGGGGTGGATTTTTTAAAATTAATAATAATAATAAAAAAATATTATTATATATATATTACATTTTTCTTTTTAAAAAAAAGTATGTTACATCATGTGACTGCCACCTGCCACATCCCTCACCCCTACCACCATGTCATGTCGTCACCACCTGCCAACTTAAAAAGGTACTGTTGATAGCCTGCCTTTCAAGACTTTCAGCAGTGATTTTGAAAGTCACTGATAAAAGTCTGATTGAATTTTAGGAGCAACTTTTTTTTGCAGTTGCTAAAAGTGCTTTTTTTTGGGTAGTGTATTGTACTAGAGACAAATGTCATGTGTTATTTCTGTTCATATATGTTGGGCAGCTTCTACATGTGTGTACTTAAATTGTCCATTCCAAAATTGGTTGATCAATAATGGAGCTTAGTGCATAAACAATGGTTTAATCAAAGACTGTTACTTACATGTTGGCAATGTACCGTGAGAATTTAAGTTGCAAAGATTATAAATTTTTAATACTAAGGTTTTGCATCATGATGTAGTGTTCAACCTATTTCTATATGTCCCGATGAGCAAAGTCGCTCTACCATGTTTTTTAGTGATAAAAATTAATGATGGGAATTCCGTCTCTTAAAATTTTGTGACAAAAATTAATAACGGAAGTATTTCATCATCAAATATTTAGTGATGGAATTACCTATGAATTATAATGAAATTTGGCAATGGAATAATTCCATCACTAATCTATGGATAAATTTAGTAAATAAATTTTTGTTAATAATCCATTGAAAATTAGTAAGGAATTTTTTATTACTAATTCCGGAGCATCTAGGGAGCGAACTCGCTCTACATTATCTTAATGACCAAAATCGTTTATTAATATTATATATATATATTTGGTTATATTGATGGAGTTGAGTGCTGTGAAGAAGATGCTTTGGTTCAGATCAAAAAAAAAAAAAAAAGAAGATGCTTTGGTCAACAAGTTAACTGAAATTCGGTACGCCAGCAAGTTGTCGACAGAAGGATTACGTACAAGTTAACTCAAATAATGTTAAAGTTTTACAATGCTGCATGCAGATCAATTTTGCTTAGAGACCAAATGTTAAAAGATCAATCAGTATAGTTCCCAAGTTAAATATATCGTTACATTAAGATGGACAAAAACAAGTATTGCTATACTTGAACACCCACATGACTTGTTTTTGTGCCATATTAAAAGTTCAGGTTACTAAGTTTCGTGAGCTTACTAACATCAAGACATATGTCAACACTCAAAGAATAAATAGAGATATTTACATATTATTGCTCAACAACGTAACAAGATCCTTGAAGAATATTAGGAGTCACATATTTACTAACTATACCAACATTTATTGATTACATGGAGCTTTCTCTTAGTTATGTGATAATTTAGAGTACCAATTTGAGTTTTATTGGATCCAACGGCAAAAAGAGAAAGAACTTGAATAGAAAAGAAAGATAATTCATATTTAATCTAAACCATGCATATACTGAGAGGTAGTAAAATAGAAGTAAATTACGCTTTTGACCCAATAAAAAAATAGAAGTAAATTATGAAGCATATTGTCTATATATTATTTTGGCTTAGTTGCCAGTTTTCTACATATAAATTCATTTATTACATCTATTGTTAGGCTTTAAACCAACAATAATTATTCATTTTATTCAACTCTAAATGTCCAAAAAGTAGACTGCGAATAAATTATGAAATCTCGTCGAACTAATGGACAAAATGGCACACAATTTGGCTTTTATGATTATAGCCAATATTCAAAGCACCAATAAGAAGTCAACACAACCTTCCTTCTATGTTTCCATATTCATGTGATTTAACGTTCCTTATAAATAACACATAATTGTGAATGACTTGTTTTTTTTTTTGACCATGTCATTGTGAATGACTTAAGATCATATCTTTGTAAAGAAGAAAATCCGCCATGATTATCCTCCAAATGTCTACCGAGAATGGCAACTCCAATGAATGAGAGAGAGGATATTTGTGTCTTTTTTTGTTTTTTTATGAATGCGGATATTTGTGTTTTTGTCAGCTGGAAGAGTAAAGGTTAAAACCCTCCCAACAAATGCGCTTTGCGAGATTCAAACTTATGTTTTTCTTTTTACGGGAAATGAGACCGTTTACGATCTCAACCAATAGCTTGTTTATTAATATTTGCCTCTCTGAATTATTAAATAAAAAAGGCTCTCCTTTCTGCCAAATATAGCCTTAATTATGGGCACATACCTATTAGAAAATATATATAATACCTCTTGTTCTTAATATGAAAGTTAGTTGGTGATTAGATTTAGTTCTAAATATAATATCTCAATTTACTCTGTCTTTTAAATTTTTAATTTATTCTCCAAAACATTCTATGCATTGTAAAGGGGTTCCGCTATGGGATATTTCTAATACATATAATTAAAAATGATAGTTTAGGAAAATCAATATATCTTTATTACAAATAATCAGCTTAACTAATTTTGTTAATATCTTCAAATTAATTATCTAGCTCTTATATTAAAATCTAACAGTTATATATATATGTGTGTGTGTGTTTATTTATTAAATCAATCAAATCATCTATGTTTAATTAGTTATAAAATATTTTATTAAAAATTCATAGCCTTCTTAAAAATTACACATCTAAAGGAGCTCTCAATTAAAAAATTCAAGCATATTGCATCACCTTTTTATTCTAAGAAAAAGTCATGCAGCGAAAATTATGGGAAAAATTAATCTTTTCTTTTTGAAGTTTTGACTTCCTTATAACTTAGTACTTAAACTTTTGACTTACCTAAAACTCAATCC
Source organism: Neltuma alba (assembly GCF_004799145.2). Classification (NCBI taxonomy): domain Eukaryota; kingdom Viridiplantae; phylum Streptophyta; class Magnoliopsida; order Fabales; family Fabaceae; genus Neltuma; species Neltuma alba. The sequence continues at coordinate 18,911 of NW_021635636.1, read as the reverse complement.
CTAATTTTTTTTAAGGTTAAGGTACAATTTTAACAATCAAGTTTTACGCAAATAGCATCTGGTACCATTTAGTTTTAGAGGGTGCAAAAGTAACCATAATCAGTTAAAAATAGAGCAATTCTCCTACTTCCGTTAACTGATCCAAACGTTCGTTATTTTTAATTTGGTGGGTCCTACTTTGACATCCACATCATTTATAGTATCCAATGGAAATTCTACAACTACCGTCCGTAGGTCTCATAGATTTTTCTCTTATTTTCTCTTTAGCCAAGATCCCCTTCCCTACCACCCATCTCTCTCTCTCATCTGTTAACATTATCTTCGACTTCTTTCATTCCCAAACATGCGGCTGCTAAACAGGGGAAAACAAGGTTCCTAATCAAAAGCCATATAATCTTCTATAAATACTAATAATTGCAACCAAAGTACAATGGTCCAGCTATACAGGATAAACAATATAAATCATCACCAACCAGAGTGTTCATGATCATCATGTACCCAAAAAAAATCCGTTCATGAAATGCTTTTTGGGCATTAGAGCTTTGCCATTGATAAACGCAAGAAGGATGAAGCCGCTCTATCATGACTTAACACGAACGATACATGGACGGCGAGATCCGCGAAGGACGAGAATGGTAGGCAGCAACGCTGGCGAGGATGGGACTTTGCGGGTATGATTCAGGTTTCAAACTTCAACCAGTAGGATTATACCCATAGAACACCCACTCTAACTAGCTTGGCGATGAGATGGCCGCTGAGATAGAAGACGACCAACGACTCTAAACCACAGAGCAATGTATCGTTTGAAGTGGAGCTAGAAAGGGTCAGAGGAATTTTTAATAGAAGGATCAGAAGGAAAATGACTGAGATCGGTTTGGGAGACTTGGCTAGGGAATGAAGAGCAAAAGCGAGAGATGAGATGGGACTCAGTGAAAGAAACGGTGGGCATGCGAGATGAGAGAGAAAGGGAGAAGGGGAGAGACGAGGGATGGGGAGAGAATTGAAAACCAGTGGGACCCACATATAAAAATAAACAGACGTTTGGGTCTGTTAACTGGAGTGGAAAAATTGCTCTCATTCTAAATGATCGTTGTTACATTTGCACCCTCTAAAACTAAATGGTGCCAAATGCTCTTCACGTAAAACTTGATTGTTAAAATTGTACCTTAATCCTTTTTTTTATCATTTATAAATTTGTCCTTTATCATCCAAAACTCACTGTGAGTCAGCATGGAGTCATCCTATGTGGGTAAAAATCGCTCATGTGTCTTCTAACTTAGCATTTTACATAAAATTAAAATAAAAAGACTGTTTTTTTTCCTTGAGATGCTAAGTGGTCTTGGCAGAGCTCAAACCATTAAGCGTGTGTTTTGATTGGCATTTCCACCATGAAATGCTCCTTGAAACATGTGGAACACTGGTTTGATGCTGGTTTGGAGATTTTAGGTTGTTTGAGTGGGCTTTTAACCCAATCAACTTCTGAGAAAAAAGTCAGATGCGTTGAGAAGCTAAGCGTCTATTTGGATCTCCGTTTTGAGGGGAAAATGTGCATGGGAAATTGTAAAACGCAAGTTGAAGAACTATTGGGAGAGAAAAGGTTGTTTGGGTTGGCTTCTTTCTTATCTAGCTTTTGCAGTCAAAGCTCAGCACGGTGAGAAGCTAGAAAAGCCCATCTACAATTACCATTCTCTCTCTTCTCCACTACACAGCATTTGAGGCTCGCTTTTTTACCCTTCTCTCTCTTCTCCTTCTAGCTTATGCAGCAAAAAGAGAGAAGAAAATGATTTTAACAAGGATTTCCTAATTTGTGCACCCATGGCTATTTGTATTTTTATAAATTTAATTTTAAAATTATATAAAATTTAATTTATATTCGTATTTATTCATTAAATATATTTCATAAACTAAAATGAATTTTCAAAATTTTCCCATTAATAAATTTTGTGTGTTAACTCTTTTTATTTTTATAATTTTTATTTTTATTTATTATTTTTCTTAAATTTATCAAATTCTACATGTGAGATATATGCTGTTCTCTCTCTCTGTGCTTCTTGATTTGCCCTGGGCCTCGATTGCTCTGGGAGTTTGCTTTCTGTCTTTGCTTTGCTTGTGTGTTATAGATTCAGATTTCCCATGAATTTGATTAATGTGATTGCAAATTCATTTGGGGCAAGGCAAACCGCACCAGATCAAGCATTGATGTAGTTTTTTTAGTTTCTGTGATAAACCCTTGTCGGTTTATTTCCTTAGTTGTGTGCTTTTAGTTATGCCCCAAAATAAAATTTCTCACCCTGGACTGTTAAATGAGTGTGCTTGTGGCAAAGCGCATTGTAATATATACTAAGGGGAATGAGTACATGCATGTAAGGGGAAAAAAACGGAGGAAAATACACTGCATTTCATCACTTCCATGCATCCTCTTACTAGGAATTTTTGCTGCTTATTTCATCCTCCCTTTACTTTCCAATTATTAATTTTTGAACATAGCAGACATGCCTGATTAACATAACCTGTTTTTATGTTTAGCTGGCTTCCAATGTTAAGTTCTGAGCTTATTGAGAACAATACTAAATTTATCAATCTAACAATCATCATTTTTTTTTCTATTCCCTTTTTCGTTGTCCTTCTCATAAAGTTTTCATTAACATGGAAATCTTTCTTGTGAGGTGGCAGATTTTTTACGAGGAAAAGAAGGAAGAGGAGGCGAAAGAAAAGACACGATGCTACTAATATTTCATAGTAAGAAAGTACTGTTGTAGCAATCAACAATCAAAGCAAGAGAAAGGAAAAGATAAATGCTTAATTAGGCATATCATTCTTTGTAACTTAAATAAGCATATCATTCTTTTTGTATAGGCATTGAGTATTAATAATGATATATTTTGAATTATATTGATTATTAACAACTTGGTTGTAAATGCTATGTCAAATTTTTCAGCAATGGAAAATTGACAAATGAGAGTGCCGAATTGACAAATTAACGTGTCAGTATTGACAAGTAAATGTGCCAAAAATAATAACTCACTTTATATCTGAACATCATACCAGGTTAAAATATATTATGACTAAAATGTATTATATAAGCATATCTAACTTGAAATTATGTGAGATCAAAATATATAACTTGAAATGAGGATATGTCATGACTTTATATTATATTTTTAACTACCAGGAATTGACTAGTGAGTGTTTATATTGATAAGTTAACATGCCAATATTGTCATACGAGTCCATTAACTAGAAATTAAAATAAATATTGTTTATGATAATTTATTATGTTTAGAATAAAAAACATAAAATTACTTAAAATCATAAATATTGTCGATGATATTTTATTATGTTTAGAATGTGCTTGTAATGACAAGGCAAGTGTTGACAAGTGAGAAAGCATGTAATGATGAGTGAGGCTGATTTACTGCCTGTTTGGATTCACATTTTAGCAGTGGTTAAACAGCTTTTAAAACTCAAAAGCACGTTTCACATATTATGAGATATTTGGATAAGCTTTTGTGCTATGTAACTTATAAGCCACAAGCTGGAATAAAAGGCAGAATCGCAGAAGTAGATTTTAAGTGCTTATGAATCGTGCTTTTGGGTTGTGTGCGTTTTGGTTTTTGTTTTTTTCCCCCCTCAATACCCTTGTCTGTGCGTGTACTATTTAATTATATAGTGTGTTTTTTGCTCCTCTTTTTGGCGCTAATCGCCTGTATATTTTTTTTTATTGATACATAAAAGACAGACACTTAAATTGAGGTTGGACTTGATATTTATGCAAAATTTGAATTTGAATTTTCATAATTAGATAGTATTATTTGATTCAAAAATTTTACATTATTTCTAATTTAAATACATTTTATCCATTAAATATAATTTTTTTGTTATTATGATAATTTAAAATTATTATATTTTGTAAATTCATAAAAGTCATACCTATTTTGGTCATTCCGCAATCTAAACTTACTTATCCAACTATAATCTAAACAATTTTCCACTTTACAAACTAACTTTTTAAAAGTCAATCTAAATATAAATCACATTACCTAATCTAACTTTTCTAAAAATCAAATTGAAAATAAGTTACTGTTTTTACCGTTAATCCAAACAAACCCTTAAATGACAAGGGCACTTTACTTTAGAATATATAATTGTCAATTTCAATTGACTTGTTATCATTGCAAACAATTTCACTTGTCTGATAAGTAAGTTATAATCCATTGTGAATATATTGGTTTTGTATGTTGTAATTAGATGTGTTACAATGCAACTTCAATGGAATGAAAATATAAGTCTCTTTTCTAAATCGTTGTACACAACTTTTGGTACTACTTCACTTGGGACAGGTTTGAAAATTTGTATTACTTTATTTTGCCAGACTAAAAATTGCCATTACTTAACATATTTATAAGCAAATGTATTATATAAGTATATGTAACTTGAAATAATTGCATCATAATTTTATATCATATTTTTAACAGTAAGGAATTGACAAATAAAAGTGCCTGTGCTGATGAGATACGATGTTAGTATTAACAAGTGAACGTGTTAGAAATAACTACTCACTTTATAACCAAATGACAAGAGTTAAGGGTCAAAAATACTCATAAAAATATATCAAAAGTTTATTTAACACCATGAACGTTTTTTAGGTTCAAATCTACCAATCAAAGTTTAAAAAGAGTCAATAATATTAGCGCCATTAATGTCCATTCTTTTAGCAGTGGGGCCAACAATTTTTTTAATAAAAGTACCAAAATATCCTAAATTAAAACAAAAAAAAATTAAGGGTAAAAAATATCCATAAACTTATACCAAAAGTTCACCTAAAACCATATAATTTTTACTGAACCAAAATACTCTAATCTTGAAGGGCTATTGCATTAGAGTGTATTAGAAATTATTAATTATAATAAATTTTTATATCCCAATCTTTATAATTAAAAAAATATTATTAATGGTTTTTTTAAAAATTTTCATCTGCAACAAATTTTTTTCTTTTAATAAAAACTAGCCAATTGTTACAGTTATCATATTAACTGTTATGGCTGAAAATATTTTAATAGCATAAATATTATACATAATAATTAAATTTTTTTTGGTAACTTATCATATTTTATATTTTAACATCATTATTACTGATCCCTGAATGTTTTAATTCCAAAGAATTCTTAAATAAATTTAACAAAATAAATATTTATATTTTAATGCTTTGATTAATATTCATTTGATACTTTCATATTTTTAATTCAATTTAAAAAATTTAATTAATTCTCGAATAAAATTATATGAGGATGCTTTAAAGTTTGATTGAAATAAAGAATATGAATCCATATTATAAGGGGGCAGACTTTTTTCTTAGAAGGGAGATGAGCTAAGAAGACCATCAACAGGTTAGAGGTAGATAGTTGTTTTTTTTTCTTTTTATTGGGAGTATTTTGGTACTTTAATTAAAAATAGTGGATCTCACAATTAAAAGTGACTTTAAATTTTCTCAAAGAATTGAATATAAACATTAAAAAATTTAAATTAATTGTTAAATTTGATAACATAGACAGGAGGATAACCACACAACTCAATATGCCATTGGTACAAATAACTTGTTTTTAAAAGATGCTTATAATGTCTTCTAAAAGAAAAGATTGGAGACACAAACAACTTATCTTTAAAAAGTAATTTAATTCAAGCTTAAGCTTTTTTACACGAGTTAGTTTAAATATAAAAATGTATTATAATTAATAACCTCTAGCACACTCTAATGTAGTAGCCCTTCAAGATTGGGAGTATTTTGGTATTTTTATTTAAAATTTTATGGTGTTTAGTGAACTTTTGGTATAAGTTCATAGGTATTTTTTACCCTTAACTATTTTTTTTTGTTTTAATTGCAGATATTTTAGTACTTTCATTAAAAAAGTGGGCCCCACTGCTTGAAAAATGGATGCTAACATTGCTGGCATTATTATCGTTTTTTAAAACTTCAATTGATATATTTGAACCCAAAGAAAGTTCATAATATTGGGTAAGTTTTTGATATATTTTCATAGGTATTTTTTTATCCTTAACTCAAATGACAATTCATATTATTTTAAAATAATTAACTTCTTCAAAATACAACCGTTTTAAATGATCATATATAACTTAAAGAGTATACATTGCGTTCATTGCCTAAAACATAATTAAATTTTCAAATGAAACTCTACAAATCAAATTAATATAATGAAATTTCAAAAACCAACCCAGGGTGCTTGTAATAACAATTGTAGGTACCAACATTAACAAAACTTTCAACATCATAAAAATGACAAGTTAAGGTGCAAGTATTAACAGTTGTCACTGTATATATTAACACCTAATATCAATGTGCACCATATACTTGCTATTAATAATTAAACTAGCTATATTAACAACTATTGTGACATGTATTAATGAGTAAGGGTATCAACAAGGGTAATGAGGTCTTTTTACATTTTTATTAAATTACAATCTCTTACACTTTGGTCTCTTTGGGACTTCTAATTATGAGACCTTTTTGCCGTATTCTTTATTCCTTGGGACCTTATTGAAATTTTCCTAGGTTAATTGTAACCTTAACTACTTTTGTACGTATATAATCCTCAATAGGCCATAGGACTAGATACCTTTCGGCTGCTTTGACTCATCTTTACCTAATTTTGTTCTCTTAGTTCAACCTTAGGTTTCAAGTGAATAATAAATAAATAAATAACAGGATGAAAAGCTAATTTTGAAATAAAATTAAATAAATTATGTATTAAATCATTTTATAACTAAATAATTGATAACTGATTGATTAGCCCATTGGATGAAAATTGAAATTGTAATGACAAAGCTGATGGCACCGCAATATGTACTGAATTGTATTTTTTTTTCCCCTCACCTATTATGTGTTATTTCATCTACCCTTTTTTGGCCAACGCAAAGTTTTTTTTTCTCTCTATATATTTATCCTGTATATGTAAAATTACTTAAAATAAGCCAACCTGCTAGTATTGCCGTGAAACCTCAGGGTGCCAAATTAATATTGAAACCAAATCTCCTATTCCTACAAATGTTGTATTGCATGGGAGACAAAGATCATGTGTTTTTTTTTTTTTAATACACTACTACAGCAGACACTTTTTATTTCTATTCTGGAAGACTTTTTACCTCAAAATTGAGGGGACATAAAAAAAAAAAAACAAAAGAAACATAGTAAGTATCTCACATTTCATCTCTGTTTTGAACAGACAACATGAAAAGTGGATTTGTTGTTATAGTTTATATTTGTTGGACAGCTTCTCTATATGCAGTCGATTTGTTAATTCCAAAATAGGCTGATTAATAATGGAGCTTTGTGCATAAACATTTCAATCAAAGAATGTTACATAGTGGCAGTGAATTGTGACAATTCAAATTGCACAGATTATAAAATTAATATTTTAAGGTTTTGCATCAAGATATGGCGTTACTTCTATATATTCTAGTGGGCAACTTACTCTATCTTTTTTTTTTTAATGGCGGAATTAGCGATGAAAATTCTGTCATTAAAAATTTTGATAGTCACAATCTAAGGTGCAAGCATTGACTAGTAAAAGTGCTTGCAATAACAAATGATAGTGCCTAGATTGACAAGTCGTTTATATTAGAAATTAAAATTTATCCACCACATTATGTATAAAAAAGATTATATGAATATATATATAACTGCACATTATTATATAAGAAAATATGACTTTATATTATATTTTTAGCAGCTCAAAAATGACAACTTAAAATATAAGGATTGACAAGTAAGAGTGTCTGAAATAGCAACTGATACTTCTTGAGAGGAGAAGTCATTTATATCAAAGTTAACTTATCCATTAGATTGTATCTAAAATGGATTATATAAACATATGCAACTCTATATCATAATTGTATAACTTGATATCATATTACATAGGAAAATATAACTTTATATCATACTTTTAGCAATATGGAAATGACAATTTAAAGAGCAAGGATTGATAAGTAAGAGTGCTTGGAAAGACAAGTGGTAGTGTGTGTTATAATAAGTCAATAATATCATAATCTAAATTTTATCCATCAAATTACGAGTATATGTAACTTCATATCTATATCATAATATATTAAGGACCGGAGGTAGTACTACATTATGCACTGAGTTGATCTCAAGAAAACGTCAACGCACTCGCGACTTCACAGCAAATTCCCGATTCCAGCCAAGTTGGCAGCGATTTCTACTCCTTCTGAGTCTACAAGCTAACCGGCACGAAAGGAAGAGATGTGATCATGGAAGCAAGTATTTCTGTTTCGACATTTATATAAAATGCAATAACTTTACATGATGGTCGTTACCAACAAATCGACACATTCTTCTGTTTATTTATATAAAATGCGATAACCTTAAGTGACAATTTTATACTATAGAACTGCCATGTATTTTCTTTTTTATATATATTTATATGTATAAGGGGCACTAGCCCCTTTTACAAAATATATTTCTTAAAAACTTAAAAAAAACCTAAAATCACAAAATATATAAAATAAAACTAAAAAAACACCAAAAAAAAGTTAAAAAAAACTCCCAGTGATTGTAAATTCAACATTCGCGCCAGTTTGACATAGTCTAAGAGGGAAGTGAAAGGTTCAGAAGTGCTTTACGTGACAGTTGTATTTTAAAACCATCATATTTTGTTTTGTAGAAACTTAAATTAATTTCTTCACAACAAAAAGGCGATGGTGTTGAAAGGAAACCGTCACATATTTTTAAATAATGCATGAGTTTCAATTATGACCGTCATGATTTGTTAGCATGATCTCTGCCTCACGATAGGTGACTGTCTTTGTATTTAACTTTTACGCATTGAGCGACATATATTTGAAAATCTATAGTAATGATTTACATGGTTTTTATCCTCTTCATACAAAGTCTAATGTCTCTAAATCTTTTCTATTATTTCAAAAGCATGTTGAAAATTTGTTTAATACCAAGATAAAATTTATACAATATGATAACGAAGGTGAACTTCAAGTATAACATCTTGACTTTTAATCAAGGATTTAGATGTGTTTAGGTTCAAATTAATCATGATCCCGAGGTGTTTAAATGGACGTTTGAAGTGTGGGAATTGATCCGAAGTTAGAATAAGGCTGGTAAATTTTTCATTTGTAATTAATATGTAGAAAATTTGTGGCACTTTTTTAAAAGAATACCATTATCATTTAATGATCAAAGTCCCATGCGCATAGATAAAGATAACCCAATGATGAGAGCCTTTGTCGTTCACCTTGGGGTTCCCAATCAAAAATAAATCCAAGCATTGCAATATAGTGCAAAACTCGGGTCGTTTCACTTTGAAGAACCTTTATTTGAAATCCTAAGCAACTAAGTATCAAAAATAAAAAATTGACTTGAAAAGGGATTGATTTTCTTGTCCTGATTGGCAAAATTTAAAAGGATGCAAAATGAGTAAATAATTTTTGGATTTTTAGTTTATAAAATGGATATGAATGAGAATTAACAAGTGACAGCAAATGGAAAAGCAATCCTCTAGCACAATGATTAAGGCTATCATTACTTCAATTAATTTGGGAGTTAGCTAAATTCAAAAGACTCTAAGGGCCACCTCCTAGACTCGGTTTAATTAGAATAATCAACACCAAGCCACCTTGCATATTAATTATTCACAATTAAACTATTTCAGCACAATTAGCCAAAAAGAAAATCAAAGAAAAGCAATTAACATTTTTAGTCCAATAACCAAGCCACCTTAAATTACCACTAAATGTTCATAATAATTTCAAAACATAGTCTGACCCAGTACAATGTAAAGAAATTAAAGCTAATCACAGCATAATGTTAAATGCTAATCAAAGATTCCAACAACTACAACCAATCTCAATACAAATATAAATCATCACAGTCTATTCAAATATTATAAAATTCATTCTAAGACCTAGAAATCACAATTATAATGAAAGAAGTAAAGATTAAAAGAGTTGAAACTCCCCTTTAAAGCTCTAAGTTCAAGCCATAACCATTGCTCTAGAGAATTGGAAGTCAGCCACGGTTTGTCATAGTGAATGCCACAATCAACATTCTGCTACAAGCTACCATGGAGGAACGCCGAAGAGGAAAAGATATTAGTGACAGTGAGTTATTGGGATCTGACTGCAGCTTCACGTTCTCTGCTTTGCTCCCTCTGGTTCTGTCACTCTCGCCGTCTTCTCTCTGCCACCAGTGAGAAGACGCAGAGAAGATGAATGGAGATGATGATGAATAGTGCCGTCGCTCTCCTTACTGTGCCTCCAGCTCGCTTGCGTCTCTGTGTCTGTTTCGTATCAGCTTGTGTGTCCGCCGTCTCTGCTTCCTCGCGTGTGCGTTGCTCTCCGGATGAAGGTGATGAATTATTGGATATTAGGGGTTATTAGGTGGGTGGGGAGCAAAACGCAACGTTTTGCTCCCTTTTTTTTAATTATTTTTTAATTATTTTTTTCTTTTTTTTAAATTTTTATTTTTATTTTTAAATCTTCCAAAAACCTGCAAATAAAATTCAAGGATAAGGTAGCATTAATTGTCCTCAAAAATCAATTAGTCACAATTAAACCAAAATATATCAATTTTACCCCTATAAAATAATAATTCAAAATAAAACATATTAAATCAATTAACAATCAATTAAGGTCAAGAGGGACTAATTAAGTTGACAAAACCCATATAAAATATATCAAAATATATAAAAATAATTGAGTTTGTCACCCAATAAATAGAAGTATTATTCGAAACAAAAATTTATCATTGAAGACAGCAGGGAATGAGTCCTCATAGAACCAAATCAAAATCATCAAATAGACTTTATATTTGGGACTAAAATTTTCTTAGAAAATAAATGCATATGAATAAGTACTACTTTTCTTGTAAATTCTAACTCGCTTAATTAAAATAAAATTAAAAGGTAACACATCCAAAGTAAAATTTAGAAAAATAAGAGTGCATTTCTTTGCTCACAGTCTCACACACAGTTAATATTCCATTTGATAATTTGTTCGATATTCCTCGACAAACGATAACTGGAGAGAGAAAGGCAGAACAAAGTTGGAAATAACGTAACTGAACAGCATTGTCAATCATTATTGAGATGAATTGTGAGCAAGGGGTATCATAAAAAGAAGTCTCATAGTTAAATAAAAAGGAAGTAAGAGGTATATAGGAAGAAATTGTATTACATGAAGCTTTTTTTTTACTTAGTTATGTGATAATTTAGAGTACTAATTTGAGTTTTATTGGATCCAACGGCCCAAAAAAAAAAAGAACTTGAATAGAAAAGAAAGATAATTCATATTTAATCTAAGCCATGCATATACTGAGAGGTAGGAAAATAGAAGTGAATTATGAAACATGTTGTCTGTATATTATTTTGGCTTAGTTGCCAGTTTTCTACATACCAAATCATTTATTACATCTATTGCTAGGCTTTAAACCAACAATAATTATTCATTTTATTCAACTCTAAATGTCCAAAAAGTATACTGCGAATAGATGATGAAATCTCGTCGCACTAATGGACAATAACCATCGCCGTCTCCTCCTTCCTCAGGAAATCAGCCAAGTTGCCCTATTGACGCCCTTAAGTTAGGTGTCTGCGCCACCCAGTTGGGTACCGTCAACGTCCAACTCGGCAAGAGCCATTGCTGTCCCCATCTTAACGGCCTCGTCGACCTCGAAGCCGCCGCCTGCCTCTGCACGGCCATTAGAGTCAATGTTTTAGGCATCAACCTTAACGTTTCCCATACCTTGAGCACGATTCTCAGCACCTGTGGCAGAAGCGTCCCCAGGGGCTTTCAGTGTGCTTAATTATTCAACAGATATATATGTATCATCACTGTCTCCACTACACTATCCTCATCAAGTTCTATTCTTGGTGACAAATAAATTATATCAACAAAAAGTTTATGGTGACCTATGATTCCCCTTTCTATGAATAAATGTACAATAAAGGACCAATGTTCTAATTTAGGTATAACTGCTATTGAATGAAAAAAGGAGTTTCTCTTTACTGGTAAATAATTATCAATTATTAATATTAACACTAAAATATAAAGTACAAGAAGAAGTGCCAAATACCAACAGGGTTTCTCCAGGTCTGTCGATCTATAATATTTTTTAATCCAGCGAAATTTTCATCGATTCTATTTTTCTATGATTTTTATCTCCGTTGAAGAAACTTTTATTTGCATTATCCGTTATGTGCCAAATACCAACAGGGTTAATAATAGCAAGGTTACATTAAGTGGAATTAATCAACACGTTCTAGACTTTTGGCAAAACAGCATATAGCCAATAAACGGACAAAATTGTGGGAGGAGAGGAGGCGAAAAGAAGGAAATTTAATAAACAAAGAGCATTCTGTTACCTATGTTTGGTATGAGTAGAATGGAAGGGAGGACAAGGAAAGGAAAATTTTAGTGAGTTAGATGTATAGAATTAGAGTCCCTTCGGGGACATCCGATAAGATGTATAGAATTAGAGAATTGAGGTTTTAAAATTTTTATAAAAAGAAGATAAAAGATAAAAGATTAGTAATAAAAATTAATTTATCCTCACTTTTTTAATTTTTTAAATAAAGCTCATTAAAGTTTTTTCTTGCCTCCCTTTCCGCCAAAGGGATAATAATGTTCTAATTATTGTCTTTACCCGTTTTTGAGGAATACAGAACAAATTACAAAATGGAATATTAACTGTGTTAGCAAAGAAATGCACTCTAATTTTTCTAAATTTTTTTTCTAGACGTGTTACCTTTTAATTTTATTTAAACTAAGCGAGTTAGAAACTTAGAATTGACGAGAAAAATAATACTTATTCACATCTATTTTTTGGGAAAATTCTGATGTGCCGAATTTCCTGCATTAATTACCAAATTAATTTCATCAATTGATTATACAGAACTATTTGCATGTACAAATCAATTCCCCAGGTCCTAAATATAAGGTCTATTTGATGATTTTGATTTGGTTCTAAATATGATAACTCATTTTCTGTTGTCTCCAATAATTATTTTTTGTTTCCAATAATACCTCTGTTTATTGGGTTATCTTTATCCATGCGCATTAAACTTTAATCATTAACTGATAATGATATTAAAAAAAAAAAAGTGCCAACCTTAATCTAACACATGATCAGTCCTCCGCAACTTCAAACATCCATTTAAACATGTCAAGATCTTGATTAATTTAAACTCTAAACACATCTAATTTTTTTATTAAAAATCAGGATGTTACATTTGGTGTTGGCCTCCATTATCAGATTGTATAAATTTTAGGGAGAAATAGAGAGAATGACCAATAGGGAGTGATATTTATGAGAGAGGATCATAAAAATTAAAATTATTTAAAAGGACCAAATATTCCAATATAAATCTAAAAATACCATATTGTCCCTATCCAAACCTCTTATGTCTTCTATATTCCCTCCTACATTTTATTCTTAAAATTAATACGAATTAATAAATTTTACTAAATTAAACCTGATTTCTCTTAAAGCTTACAACCTGTGCAAAAATTAATTCAAAAATATGCAGACATTGTTCAGTGATGTGAAAATTAAAATTTTGAAAAAATTAGAAAATAAAAGTTATATAATTTTATTATAATTTATATTATTATATAATTTATTATATACACAATTTTTACAAAATAAAAAATTTGTATAATTAATTTTTTATTTTATGAGAAATTTATTTCAGATTTAAAATAACAAATTATTATAATTTTATAAGACCCCTCCTCAAAATCATTTAACAAAAGCGACGTAATTATATGATATATTAATATAAATAAAATATAAGATATAAAAATTAAAATTAACAAATATAAAAGAAGTTGTATTTCACTTAAACGAATTACAACAAGGGGATATATCCCAAACAAATATAAACTAATTTTTTGTGCATATATGATTTTGGAGCGAATTAAGCATCAAGTACTATTATTGCAGGTCAAATTATTTGAGATATTATGGAGTTATTGATATATTACCTCTAGTCCTTAATATAAGAGTTCATTTGTCTTTTATTTTAATCCTAAATATAAGACTTCAATCCCTTTTGTCTCACATATTTATCTATTTTTTTTTAAGATAGTCCTTGTAATAATAGTAGTTCTAGCCAATACATTTGATTGACAAAGATATTTTAGAAAAGACAACACATATTTATTACAAATAATTAACTTAACTAATTTTTTAATCTACTCAAATTAGTCAACTAGCTTTTATATTAAAAATCAGATGTAGTATTAATTAATATAATTGTGTGTGTATATATGAGTGTGTGTATCTACTTCCTCCAATGCCATCATCTTTTACTCTTCTTTAACTTCTTCCTGCCTAGCTATTACATCCTTAAGAATGGGTAACTGTTGACACCTCTGGTCCTTCATCATTCATCGTAGCAACTTATGATCCCATGTGCGTGTACATCAATCTTTATTGTTTATACCCATGCGTTCTTCTATTAGGGGTGATTTCAAGTACTGGGCTGTGACGTAATTTTGTGACTTGTTTGATATTGCTTGCTTAGATGATTGACAAATATTCATTCCTTGTCCATATTCTCCATCTAGCATAAATCATTTAGAAGAAAATGCCAAAAATCAATGCGCAACAATATTCGGTATATACGGTACGAACCACCCAAACAGCTGAGAACATTTTTAAACAATAAAAAAGAAAAAATAAAAAAACTACTAACCTTAACAAGAATCCCGAAATGAGTCACAAACCAGCTAGTAACACAAGAGCTCTCACAAATGTACAAATGCACAGATTAGATCGACTAGCAGAAAAACAATACAATAACCAACCACATTTCAAAAGAAGAAAAAGGAAAAAAGGGGCAAATAAATGAGTAGCTTAAAACTTACAACACAAAAATAATGGAGAAAGATGATCAAAGAAGTTAACGATAGAGAACAAAAGGTGAGCCATAAATCTTCCCTAGAAAAAAAGACACGAAACTCCATCGTTAAAACCACTTCATTGACGGTTCGGATAATTCATTCAATGGCAAACGAAGGTTTGTTTGGCCGGAATGGTGGGGTTACTTCTTAAACCTAGCGACATGCATTTTTGTTTAAACTTTACGTGACGGTTTACTTTAAACAACCGCTACATATTATGACTATCCTTTTAAATGAAGTGCAACAAATTTAGTGATGATAATCCTTAGATGACCGACAAGTATTTCTGTTTCGACACTTATATAAAATGCAATAACTTTACATGATGGTCGTTACCAACAAATCGACACATTCTTCTGTTTATTTATATTAAATGCGATAACCTTAAGTGACAATTTTATACTATAGAACTGCCATGTTTTTTTCTTTTTTATATATATTTATATGTATAAGGGGCACTAGCCTCTTTTACAAAATATATTTCTTAAAAACTTAAAAAAAAAAACCTAAAAAATTTATAAAAAAAAACCTAAAATCCCAAAATATATAAAATAAAACTAAAAAAACACCCAAAAAAAGTTTTAAAAAACTCCCAGTGATTGTAAATTCAACATTCGCGCCAGTTTGACATAGTCTAAGAGGGAAGTGAAAGGTTCAGACGTGCTTTACGTGACAGTTGTATTTTAAAACCATCATATTTTGTTTTGTAGAAACTTAAATTAATTTCTTCACAACAAAAAGGCGATGGTGTTGAAAGGAAACCGTCACATATTTTTAAATAATGCATGAGTTTCAATTATGACCGTCATGATTTGTTAGCATGATCTCCGCCTCACGATAGGTGACTGTCTTTGTATTTAACTGTTACGCATTGAGCGACATATATTTGAAAATCTATAGTAATGATTTACATGGTTTTTATCCTCTTCATACAAAGTCTAATGTCTCTAAATCTTTTCTATTATTTCAAAAGCATGTTGAAAATTTGTTTAATACCAAGATAAAATTTATACAATATGATAATGAAGGTGAACTTCAAGTATAACATCTTGATTTTTAATCAAGGATTTATATGTGTTTAGGTTTAAATTAATCATGATCCCGAGGTGTTTAAATGGATGTTTGAAGTGTGGGAATTGATCCGAAGTTAGAATAAGGTTGGTAAATTTTTTATTTGTAATTAATATGTAGAAAATTTGTGTCACTTTTTTAAAAGAATACCATTATCATTTAATGATCAAAGTCCCATGCGCATAGATAAAGATAACCCAATAAATAGAAGTATTATTCGAAACAAAAATTTATCATTGAAGACAGCAGGGAATGAGTCCTCATAGTTAGAACCAAATCAAAATCATCAAATAGACTTTATATTTAGGACTAAAATTTTCTTAAAAAATAAACGCATATGAATAAGTACTACTTTTCTTGTAAATTCTAACCCGCTTAATTAAAATAAAATTAAAAGGTAACACATCCAAAATAAAATTTAGAAAAATAAGAGTGTATTTCTTTGCTCACAGTCTCACACAGTTAATATTCCATTTGATAATTTGTTCTATATTCCTCGACAACAGGTAAAGACAATAAATGGAGAGAAAGGCAGAACAAAGTTGGAAATAACGTAACTGAACAGCATTGTCAATCATTATTGAGATGAATTGTGAGCAAGGGGTATCATAAAAAGAAGTCTCATATTTAAATAAGAAGGAAGAAAGAGGTATATAGGAAGAAATTGTATTACATGAAGCTTTTTTTTACTTAGTTATGTGATAATTTAGAGTACTAATTTGAGTTTTATGTGATATTGGAAAGAACTTGAATAGAAAAGAAAGATAATTCATATTTAATCTAAGCCATGCATACACTGAGAGGTAGGAAAATAGAAGTGAATTATGAAACATGTTGTCTGTATATTATTTTGGCTTAGTTGCCAGTTTTCTACATACCAAATCATTTATTACATCTATTGCTAGGCTTTAAACCAACAATAATTATTCATTTTATTCAACTCTAAATGTCCAAAAAGTATACTGCGAATAAATCACGAAATCTCGTCGCACTAATGGCGAAAATGGCACACAATTTGACTTTTATAATTGTCGCCAATAGTCTAAGAAGCACTAATAAGAAGTCAACACAACCTTCCTTCTATATTTCCATATTCATGTGAATGACTTAAGATCATATCATTTTAAAGAAGAAAACCCGCCATTATTATCCTCCAAATCTCTACAGAGAATGACAACTCTAATGAATGAGTGAGGATATTTGTGTCTTTTTTGTTTTTTTACAAGTGAGGATATTTGTGTCCCTGTCGAGTCGGAATCATAAAGGTTAAGTACTCCCAACAAGTGCGCTTATCGAGATTTAAACTTATGTTGTTGTAAATTGATAATTAAGGAATATATCGTTGTAAATGTGACGAATTTTATAACCATAAATATCTGTGTGGCTTTTTAGCCATAAAATCTACTTTTATTATGATAAAGACTTTGAATGTCTTTTTTTTTTTCCTGGGTTGCGTCTCTATATCAAGCATAAGTGTTATAGTTACACAGTTTTGCATTTTGTAAAATAAAGACAAATCTATGGTATTGGAACATTCAAATAATCTTAACCGTACCTTTGATTACAAAAAAAAAATATCCAAATCATCCGCCAAATTTATTCAATTATATCACCTTGTTAGGCAATTTACATCAAAGATGTAGGCAAAAAAAGAACATGCACTAGACATTTTAAGTCACTGCTACAATAATTTCAGAATCCGACTCAGCTTTACATTAAAAAAAAAAACATAAAGAGGGATGCTCTCTCCTATAAAAGCCCCATCATATCTCACAAAACTCCTCACCGTTCAAAAGCCAAGTATCACAAAAATCCAAGTGACAAAAACTAGAAGAATGGCTTCCAAGTCTGCCCTTGTCCTCTGTGTCGTCAACCCCCTCTTCTTCACAATGGTAACCTCCACCTATGCGCAATTACCATCGCCATCTCCTCCTTCCTCAGGAAATCAGCCGAGTTGCCCTATGGACGCCCTTAAGTTAGGTGTTTGCGCCAACATGTTGGGTACCGTCAACGTCCAACTCGGCAAGAGCGATTGCTGTCCCCATCTTAACGGCCTCGTTGACCTCGAAGCCGCCGCCTGCCTCTGCACGGCCATTAGAGCCAATGTTTTAGGCATCAAAGACAGAATTAAGAACGACAATCTGTAGGGAGCAAGAATATGTTGATGGCACGATAAATAATGATGTGCTGTAGGGTTGCTTTTATATATACGCAGAGAAGTACATGTAGTTGACGGTGAGAGTCTGTCAACAGATCTTAGAGAGATTTTAGGAGTGATTCGTGGGAAGTTACAGATACAAAGATTACATCATAACTAATAGATCATAACAAACAGATAGTTCCAGATTATTCTCTAACACGCCCCCTCAAACGAGAGGGTGTAACTAGCAGCCCGAGTTTGCTGTGAAAACGTTGGAACTGAGACCATGGCAGAGGCTTCGTTAGACTGTCAGCCACTTGGTGTGTAGTAGGGAGACGTATCGAACATCGATGAGATTGGACAACACCATGTCGCAAATAAAATGCACGTCGATCTCGATATGTTTACTTCTCAAATGATGAACGGGATTTCCAGCTACAGCTCGAGCACTCTGACTTATTATCACACCACACACATGGAGGGCCGTTTTTAAGAAGAGGCCAAGCTCAGATAGCAGGGAACGATCCATTTGACTTCGGCAGCTCTCCGTCGCTAAGGCTCTGTACTCAGACTCTGTGCTTGACCTTGCCACAGCTTGTTGCTTTCAGAGAGGACCATGAGACTAGCGTGCCACCTAAATAAGTGCATAAGTCTGCCACAGACTTTCTGTCATCGGTGTCCGTAGCCCCATCTACGTCAGTGTACACGTAGAGCTGTAATGACTTGAAGGGTTTTAAGTGAAGGCTGAGGC